>NC_046161.1:53948646-54037002 GCF_011064425.1 Rattus rattus
TCTCTCTCTCTCTCTCTCTCTCTCTCTCTCTCTCTCTCTGTATATATATATATATAAAATATTTAATTATATATATTTAATATTACGTATATATATAATTTTTAATTTATACATTCCCTTAGTTTTAATACAATTTGTTATTTTGCTTTTAAATGGAATATGCTGTATTTCCATATACATATAAATTTACCACTTTTCATATTAGTCTAACTTTTTAAACACGAAAGTTTTATTTTGAGCATCTGTCAAATTTAGAAAGTTGGAAACAGTCTATGAGAATGTGAAGGTCAGAGGACTTATGAAGTGAGAGTATTAGTAGAATACATGTGCTATGAAAGTAGGGGATAAAAGTGTAAGCATGGAAAAGCATGGTGAGATATAAGGAAGTATGGGGTTTGGATAACCAAAACAAAAAGATCAATAAAAGTCTATCATTTTTGGATCTAACTACTTTGAATACTAATTAAAAAGAGTAGGAGTGGTTATTTGGAAAGGTGAGTGGTTGATGTAATTTAGTGCTCTTGTAGAGGATAAAAGTTTGTTTTCCAGGACCCACATCAGTGACAAAATACTGCCTGTAACTCCAGTATCAAGGAATTTGATGCTTCTAGCCTCAGAGGGCACTTGAACCCACATGTACATAACCACCTACACAGACATTAAAATCAAATCAAATATTTCAAAAGTATAATAAATAAGAAGACTTTAATGACATGTGCCATTCATGGATAGACAATGTTTCTCCCATAAGACAAGGATTGATAACTGAAAATCTCAGTGCCAAATGTGAAATATTTTCCTATGACTCAGAGGGTCCCAAAACAAAAGGAACATCTCCACTGCTCTTGGTTGTCTACTTAAACCAAAGAGTAAGACACTGTTTCTGAAGACAAATTTTATTCTGTCTACAGCAAATGAAGAAATCATGTTGGAAATTACCGAGACACTGCTCAGACCTGAAGGGACTGCAACAACAGTTCTCTGCACCCAAATCCCGTGGGAGGGAGAGCTAAACCTTCAGAGGGCAGACATGCCTGGGAAGAGAGAAGAGATACACTCTGCCCACATTTTGACTCCAGAGGAAAAAACACCTAATGCCATATCTAAACCCAATGTAGCCAGGGCTCCTGGAAAAAGGCCACAGGGGTGCCCTCCTGGTTGCTGCCCCTCACGGAGAACTAAAAGCAGCCCCCCCCAAGCAATCTCAGCCAGGACCACAGGTAAGTGACCAACTTTTCTGCTCCAAGTGACCTGCCAGGTGGACTCAGGACACAGGCCCACAGGAACAGCTGAAGACCAGTAGACAGGAAAGACTACACTCCTGAAAGCAAAGCACTCTGTTCACATAACTGGCAGAAAGAAAACAGGAAAACAGGTCTACAGCACTCCTGACACACAGGCCTATAGCCACTGTCAGAAATAGCAGAACAAGGTAACACCAGAGACAACCTGAGGGTGAGAGGCAAGCGCAGGTACCCAAGTAAGAGAAACCAAGACTACATTGCATCATCGGAGCCCAATTCTCCCACCAAAGCAAACACTGAATATCCAAACACACCAGAAAAGCAAGATCTAGATTTAAAATCACATTTGATCATGATGCTTGAGGACTTCAAGAAAGACACGAAGAACTCCTTTAGAGAAACACAGGGAAACATAAATAAACAAGTAGAAGCCTATAGAGAGGAACCACAAAAATCCCTGAAATAATTCCAGGAAAACACAATCAAAGAGTTGAAGGAATTAAAAATGGAAATAGAAGCAATAACAAAAGCACAAAGGGAAACAAATCTGGATATAGAAAACCAAAGGAAGAGACAAGGAGCTGTAGATACAAGATTCACCAACAGAATACAAGAGATAGAACAGATAATCTCAGGAGCAGAAAATTCCATAGAAATTAATGACACAACGGTCAAAGATAATATAAAACAGAAAAAGCTACTGGTCCAAAACATACAGGAAATCCAGGACTCAATGACAAGATCAAACCTAAGGATAATAGGTATAGAAGAGAGTGAAGACTCCCAGCTCAAAGACCAGTAAATATCTTCAACAAAATCATAGAAGAAAATTTCCCTACCCTAAAGAAAGAGATGCCCATAAACATAAAAGAAGCCTACAGAACTCCAAATAGATTGGACCAGAAAAGAAACTCCTCCTGTCATATGATAGTGAAAACACCAAATGCACAAAAGAAACAAAGAATATTAAAAGGAGTAAGGGAAAAAGGTCATGTACATGTAAAGGCAGACCTCTCAGAATCACACCAGACTTCTCACCAGAGATTATGAAAGCCAGAAAACCCTGGACAGATGTCATACAGACCCTAAGAGAACACATATACCAGTCCAGGTTACTGTATCCAGCAAAAGGAGAAACCAAGATATTCCATGACAAAACCAAATTTACACAATATCTTTCTACAAATTCAGCCCTACAAAGGATAATAAATGGCAAAGCCCAACATAAGGAGGCAAGCTATACCATAGAAAAAGCAAGAAACTAATTGTCCTGGCAACAAAACAAAGAGAAGAAAAGCACACAAACATAATCTCACATCCAAATATGAATATAACCAGAAGCAATAATCACTATTCCTTAATATCTCTCAACATCAATAGTCTCAACTCCCCAATAAAAAGACATAGATTAACAAACTGGATATGCAATGAGGACCCTGCATTCTGCTGCATACAGGAAACACACCTGAGAGACAAAGACAGACACTACCTTAGAGTGAAAGGCTGGAAAAAAACTTTCCAAGCAAATGGTCTGAAGAAGCAAGCTGGAGTAGCCATTCTAATATCGAATAAAATCGATTTTGAACTAAAACTCATCAAAAAAGATAAGGAAGGACACTTCATATACATCAAATGAAAAATCCACCAGGATGAACTCTCAATCCTAAATATCTATGCTCCAAATACAAGGGCACCTACACACATAAATGAAACCTTACTAAAGCTTCAAGCACACATTGCACCTCACACAATAATAGTAGGAGATTTCAACACCTCACTCTCCTCAATGGACAGATCATGGAAACAGAAATTAAACAGAGACAGAGACAGACTAAGAGAAGTCATGAACTGAATGGACTTAATAGATATTTATAGAATATTCTATCCTAAAACAAAAGGATATACCTTTTTCTCACCACCTCATGGTACTTTCTCCAAATTTGACCACATAATTGGTCATAAAACAGGCCTCAACAGATTCAGAAAGATAGAAATAATCCCATGCGTCCTATCAGACCACCACAGGCTAAAGCTGGTCTTTAATAACAATAAGGGAAGAACGCCCACACATAAATTGAAGTTAAACAATGTTCTACTCGATAATAACCTGGTCAAAGAAGAAATAAAGAAAGAAATTAAAGACTTCTTAGAATTTAATGAAAATGAAGGTACAATATACCCAAACTTATGGGACACAATGAAAGCTGTGCTAAGAGGAAAACTCATAGCTCTGAGTGCCTGCAGAAAGAAATAGAAGACAGCGTATATCAGCAACTTGACAGCACACCTAAAAGCTCTAGAACAAAAAGAAGCAAATACACGCAGGAGGAGTAAAAGTCAGGAAATAGTCAAACTCAGAGTTGAAATCAACCAAGTAGAAACAAAAGGACCATACAAAGAATCAACAGAAACAAAAGTTGGATCTTTGAGGAAATCAACAAGATAGATACACCCTTAGCCAGACTAATGAGAGGACACAGAGAGTGTGTCCAAATTAACAAAATCAGAAATGAAAAGGGAGACAGAACTACAGAATCAGTGGAAATTCAAAAAATCATCAGATACTACTGCAAAAGGCTATATACAACAAAAGTTGAAAATCTGCAGGAAATGGACAATTTCCTAGACAGATACCAGGTTTGGAAGTTAAATCAGGAACAGATAAACTATTTAAACAACCCCATAATTCCTAAAGAAATAGAAACAGTCATTAAAGATCTCCTAACCAAAAAGAGCCCAGGTCCAGATGGGATCAGTGCAAATTCTATCAGACCTTCAGAGAAGACCTTATACCAATACTATCAAACTATTCCACAAAATTGAAACAGACAGAGATCTACAAAATTCCTCTTATGAAGCCGCAATTACTTTTATACCTAAACCACACAAAGACCAAACAAAGAAAGAGAACTTCAGAACAATTTCCCTTATGAATATCGACGCAAAAATACTCATTAAAATTCTGGCAAACCGAATCCAAGAGCACATCAAAACAATCATCCACTATGATCAAGTAGGCTTCATCCCAGGCATGCAGGGATGGTTTAATATATGGAAAACCATCAACGTGATCCATTATATAAACAAACTGAAAGAACAAAACCACATAATCATTTCATTAGATGCTGAGAAAGCATTTGACAAAATTCAACACCCCTTCATGATAAAAGTCCTGGAAAGAATAGGAATTCAAGGCCCATATCTAAACATAGTAAAAGCCATATACAGCAAACCAGTAGCTAACATTAAATTAAATGGACAGAAATTTGAAGCAATCCCACTAAAATCAGGGACTAGAGAAGGCTGCCCACTCTCTCCCTACTTATTCAATGTAGTTCTTGAATTTCTAGCCAGAGCAACCAAACAACAAAAGGAGATCAAAGGGATACAAATTGTAAAGGAAGAAGTCAAAATATCACTATTTACAGATGATATGATAGTATATTTAAGTGATCCCAAAAGTTCCACCAGAGAACTACTAAAGCTGATAAACAACTTCAGCAACGTGGCTGGGTATAAAATTACCTCAAATAAATCAGTAGCCTTCCTCTACACAAAAAAGTATCAAGCCTAGAAAGAAATTAGGGAAACGACACCCTTCATAATAGTCCCAAATAATATAAAATAACTTTAAGCAAGTGAAAGATTTGTATGATAAGAACTTCAAGCCTCTGAGGAAAGAAATTGAAGATCTCAGAAGATGAAAAGATCTCCCATGCTCATGGATTGGCAGGATTAATATAGTAAAAATGGCCATTTTATCAAAAGCGATCTACAGATTCAATGCATTGTCCATCAAAATACCAATCCAATTCTTCAGATCATTAGACAGAACCATTTCAAAATTCATCTGGAATAAGAAAAAACCCAGAATAGCTAAAAGTATCCTCAACAATAGAAGGACTTCTGGGGGAATCACTATCCCTGAACTCAAGTAGTATTACAGAGCAATAGTGATAAAAACTGCATGGTATTCATGCAGAGACAGACAGATAGACCAGTGGTATAGAACTGAAGACCCAGAAATGAACCCTCACAACTATGGTCCCTTGATTTTTGACAAAGGACCCAAAACCATCCAATGGAAAAAATATAGCATTTTCAGCAAATGGTGCTGATTCAACTGGAGGTCAACATGTAGAAGAATGCAGATTGATCCATGCCTATCACCCTGTACAATACTTAAGTCCAAGTGGATCAAGGACCTCCCATCAAAACCAGATACACTCAAATAATAGAAGAAAAAGTGGGGGAAGTGGGGGTTGGGATTTAGCTCAGTGGTAGAAGTCAAGGCGCCTAGGCCCTGGGTTGGTCCCCAGCTCAAAAAAAAAGGGGAAAAAAAAAAAAAAAAAAAAAAGTGGGAAGCATCAACACATGGGCACTGGAGAAAATTTGCTGAACAAAAAACCAATGTCTTATCTAAGATCAAGGATTGAAAAATGGGATCTCATAAAACTGCAAAGCTTCTGTAAGGCAAAGAACACTGTTGTTAGGACAAAATGGTAACCAACAGATTGGGAAAAGATCTTTACCAATCCTACAACAGATAGAGGCCTTATATCCAAAATATACAAAGAACTGAAGAAGTTAGACTGCAGGGAGACAAATAACCCTATTAAAAATGGAGTTCAGAGCTAAACAATGAATTCACAGCTGAGGAATGCTGAATGGCTGAGAAAGACTGACAGAAATGTCCAACATCTTTAGTCATAAGGGAAACGCAAAACAACACAACCCTGAGATTTCACCTCATACCAGTGAGAATGGCTAAGATCAAAAACTCAGGTGACAGCAAATGCTGGCTACGATGTGGAGAAAGAGGAACACTCCTCCATTGTTGTTGGGATTGCAGACTGGTACAACCATTCTGGAAATCAGTCTGGAGGTTCCTCAGAAAATTGGACATTGAACTACCTGAGGACTCAGATATATCTCTCTTGGGCATATACCCAAAAGATGCCCCAACATATAACAAAGACACATGCTCCACTATGTTCACAGGAGCATTATTTATAATATTTATTTATAGCGAGAAGCTGGAAAGAACCCAGATGCCCTTCAACAGAGGAATGGATACAGAAGTTGTGGTACATCTACACAATGGAATATTACTCAGCTATAAAAAACAATGACTTTATGAAATTCATAGGCAAATTTATGGAACTGGAAAATATCGTCCTGAGTGAGGTAACCCAATCACAGAATAACACACATGGTATGCACTCATTGATAAGTGGCTATTAGCCCAAATGCTTGAATTACCCTAGATGCACAGAACACATGAAACTCAAGAAGGATGACCAAAATGTGAATGCTTCACTCCTTCTTTAAAAGGGGAACAAGAGTACCCTTGGGAGGCCATAGGGAGCCAAAGTTTAGAACAGAGGCAGAAGGAACACCCATTCAGAGCTTGTCCCACATGTGACCAATACATATACAGGCACCCAATTAGATAAAATGGATGAAGCAAAGAAGTGCAGTCCTACAGGAACCAGATATAGATCTCTCCTGAGAGACACAGCCAGAATACAGCAATACATAGGCGAATGCCAACAGCAAACCACTGAACTGAGAATGGGACCCCCTTCGAAGTAATGTTAGAAGGGACTGAAAGAGCTTGAAGGAGTTTGAGACCCCATACGAACAACAAGGCAAACCAACCAGAGCTTCTAGCACTAAGCCACTATCCAAAGACTATACATGGACTGACCCTGGGCTCCAACCTCATAGGTAGCAACGAATAGCCTAGTAAGAGCACCAGTGGAAGGGGAAGCCCTTGGTCCTGTGAAGACTGAACCCCCAGTGAATGTGATTGTTGGGAGGAGTGTGGTTATTGGGGGCAGGATGGGGATGGGGAACTCCCATACATTAGGGGAGGGGCATGGTTAGGTTATGGTGGCTGTGAAACTGGGAAGTGGAATAACAATTGAAATGTAAATAAGAAATACTCAAGTTAATAAAGATGTAAAAAAAGAAAAAAGGAAAGTAACTAAAAAATTCTTTCCTGTTGGTTACTTTTCATTGTCTTAAAACCTGATACGCAGTCTACTGTGGGAGAAAAGTTATCAGTAGTTTTACTGAGCAAGGTACATTGAATGCTATAATTCCTATTTGCCAGGCAAGTTTTCTATACTGTTGCAATCATTGCACAAAAGTTCTGGGAGCAACCAACTACTTTTATAGTAGCTTTGAATCTTATACCATAGTAGTAAAAGAATTCATGGCTGGAAATTTAAACTTGGAAAAAAAAATCACATGCCTTAGAATCTGTTAGAACCCAAGCTTTGGGAGTAACCAATGGCTAGTTCATTTTTTAATGGACATGCTGCCAAACTGCTTTTTAAATATCTATGTGCATGTAGATTAGTGTTCTCAACTTTGGACCTAAAAACTTCTATATGCAGTGGGCATCAGTACATGACTCATAACTGGTTCAAGTGCTCAGAATGAATGACTGTTCAATTCTCCTCCCTAACTGAGGTGTCTATAAATGCCTTGCAAGGTTCAGACAAACCAGATAAAGAGCAGATAGAATGAAAGAAATGAAAGGGGTGCTGGAAATTGCTGTCTTCTAGACATGACATGGACAAGGTGATCATGAATTCACTGAAGGTATATTGAACTTAGAGAATAACTTGGTAGAGATTTCTCGGTGAAGTGTGTGGGGAACTGGGTTAGGTAAGATGCAGAGAGATGGTATACAGGTCAAAGAATAAGTTAAAAATAATAATAAAAATAAAGTCCACCACCTTTCTAACTCTTTGTCATTTTTCTGCAGGTGCTTTTAGAGTCTTTTTTGTGTCAGATGTAAACATTTTGTGATTACATCTCATTTCCACTATTGTGTCAACTAGATAAATTATATTTGGTACGCTTAGGGTTTCCTGTTTAAAATTTTAAACTATTACAAATTTCCTGTAAGGGTTACATCACTGCATTTAGAATAAATGCTTATGAAGTAACCTTGTTGACTCCTCCCCTCTATTATTTCTGCAACTGACATATATTTTCCCTTTTGTGCAACAAATCTCTTATTAAGTCCTGACTACTTTTTCTTTCTTAAAAGAATTTATCATCTGGAGCAATTAAAATGAGGGAAAGAGTGTTTTCTGCATGCATCATCATTTTATCATCATATCTTAGTCTCTGCATTTATGTTGTAGGTTCAATTTCTGGTGCTACATGTATCTTATATTTTGCATCTCTTTGACATTTTTGTAGTACACAAAAACACTGAATTTATAATATGTTTCTTTAGAAAAAATGTAACTTTTCCTAAACTATATATTCTAGCTATCAAATTTAGTCCTTGAAGGGGTGGTGTGTGTGTGTGTGTGTGTGTGTGTGTGTGTGCGTGTGTGTGTGATGCTGTTTTTCTATCAGCATTTGAAAGTGCTCATCTCACTATCTTTTGCACAACATAGTTTCTAATGAATGTTAAATAAAGAGTACAGTGCCCTGTTTTCTTTATCTTGAGTTATTTTTCAGAAGATCAAAGAATTTATAGTTTTCATTATTGATGTCTTGGGATTTAAAGGTGTAATGGATGTCATATCTATCTATATCTATTTCTATTTCTATTTCTATCTATCTATCTATCTATCTATCTATCTATCTATCTATCTATCTATCTATCTATCTATCTGTGTGTGTATGTGTGTGTGTGTGTATGTGTATGTTTGGTGTGTATGTGTGTGTGTATTCATCTATTCCTGCATACTCATAAATATTTAAAGTGTTGTGCCTGGTTCACAGATCTTAGAAGCAAAGTGAGTTACTCTTAAATTATCTCAGGTAGGAAGTTGCTGTAGGCCTCAAGTTTTGTTCAAACAGTTTTGTACTATAAGTCTCTGGCTCAACTTTAGCACAAGTCAACACATCCCGGGTATAAACACAATTCTCAAACAGGGGAGATGCCCCCATAGGCCTGAGGAATTCAGAAATGATATTCAAAATTTTGCTATAAGCTGTGAAATTTTAAAAGTGAAAGCATAGGCTATTTGATTTCATGACACATTTCAGAAATGAAAATTTAACAAACCTTTTTTTTGAGACCAGAAATCAAGGAATAATATCACACACCTACAATAAGTGAGTAGAAAGAGTAGTGGAAACTCTAATCTCCTGTACAGCTTATTAGACACTGATCCTTGGGTGGAGAATATCTGCATTTGAGATTCACATAAGTGGCAAAATCAGGAAGATATTCTTTAAAATTTGAAAAGTCCAATTTAGAGGTCTAGGGATTGTACTTGGAATGGTGTGTTGTTCTGGTACAAGGAAAAGACAATTAACTTGACAATAATTAATATAAGATTTAATAAAGCATATAGATGTGGAAGAGCAGTTTTAGAGGGAGAGGGGAGAGAGGACACAGGGAGAGGTAGAGAAGGAGAGGAAGAGAAAAAGGGACAGGGCAGGGTGGGAGGGAGGAGAAAGAGAGAGAGGAGAGAGAGAGAGAGAGAGAGAGAGAGAGAGAGAGAGAATATGAATGAATCATCCCTAGAGAGTGTATGCTCATCCCCTGAGAGTGAATGTGATCCTTCTTTAGCATTAAGGAGAAGTCACTTGATCTTATCTAGAAGGTCCTTTATGTGGGATGGTGTTTTACTAGACATGAGTAGTTCATCACTTGTAACACCCACCTCGTCCAGCAAGGAAGATGCAACACCGTTGGATTCTTCTCAACAGCCTTTATTGGAGGAACACCTCATTCTTGATACGGGGGACCCTGAGGAACAAAGGCACCAGCCTTATATACAAAACAGGCTATGGCTATATACTTGTCCTCTAGGGATTGGTGGAGCATGAAATACCTCATTAGCATGAATATCACTCCAGCCTGATAGCTGCCAGAGAAAATGCCAAGGACATGCGCTTTGTGGGTGTTAACCACAAACGACCACCAGATGTCAGCGCCATCTTTTATCTATATGTGTCACTCCCTACAACTCCTCCTTTTTTGTATTATAAAAAAAAGAAGAGCCATTAGGTGGAGGTAGTGGTCTGAGAGAGATCAGACATGTCTCACAGAGTGCCCAGCTCGGCTATGGTGAGCCACTCTTGCAGTTAGGACTGCACCCCAATGGTAATAAATGAACTTATGCTGTAGCACACCGTTCTGGGCTATATGTGTGTTTTTATTGGGGGAGAAACTGGGCAGAGGAGAATTTGACCAGCCCATATGTTCAAACGGGTATAGCCACCTCTGTCCATGACTGGTTTAGATCAGGGTGTCACATCAATATTGTCATTGTTCGTGTCTTAGGTCGTTTCTCTCTTGGCATTCAGCCTTATCCGTCATAGGGTTACCCTATCGCTACAGGGCCCCATGACTTAGGTTGGTCCAAGCCCGAGGAAAGTTGCCCGTCTCTGGATACAATGACTTCACATGACAGTGACAAAATATGATCTAGGGTGAACTCTTAATTTTTCAAAGAGGCCAGCCATATGTTGGGAGAAGCACCACTTTCAATGGCGATCATAGCCTGGTAAACAATCGCTTTGTGTCTGGCATGTCCTCGTAAATGGCAGAAAAGCCATAGACATACTCCGCATCCCAGAAGGACAATGCCCCCCCCCCAGGCAAACATGCCAGCCAATTCTTTAAAAAAGGAGAAAGCATTGGTAATCCATGAGGTGAAATCTCCAAACGTGATGGGTTCCAATCTAGTGTTGTTAAGGACAGCAATCTGCATCAGCAATTGTCTTGATAATTGTTCCACTTTCATGGATCAGTTTCCTTTCAGATAATTCGAGATTTCTTTGCTCTGTTGAGAATACTGAGAAAAGTTAGCTTGCAAAGGAGTAATGCATAAACCTCTAAGGGAGGAAATGCAGGACAGCTGTGTCATATGATATAGTGCTTCAATTTGTTCTTGAATTAAATCCATTCGTTGATTAGCTAATAGAAAGCCAGATGCCAAGTGGGCATTAAATTCTTCTTGTATCTCTAATGCCACTGTGGTTCTTTCCACAATCTGATTGATAGTCTCAGCCGTCTGTACTTGATTAGTCATAGCAATCGAGGCTGTTGTTGCTGCAGCGGCTGATAGTACAATGGCTGAAATTATAGCTGCCATAATACCAAAATCCCTTTTGGTTCTTAATAAATGAAGTATGGGAAAATTATCTGGATTTGCTTCCACAGGGATAGGCACAAAAGAAGGAATCTTGACCATCACTGTGATATCATAGATGCCATTCCAGCATTCAGCTAAATAACAGACTACATCAGAGTTATTACAATTTAAAGCATTATCACTTACATTAGTGCTTATCAGAAAGAAGAAAGGTGGTCTAACACACACTGAAGCTCCAACGGCAGTATCATTTGCTAAAAGGCCATTAATCTTTACATTTACTAAACTGGTTTTGTTATTTGTTCTAGTGGCTGAAATATTATACAATGTAAATTCTTCACCTAATAATCGAGCAAAAGGAATTAGAGATGTGTATGCTCCCTGCTCATTTGATAATACCCATTGATACCAAGGCCAAAAATTACGCTTGCCAGTCTTATTTTTTTTTCCCGATCATACTGTACATTGCCAAGAGGAGGGGAAAATTCAAATCCCGGTAGGAATTGTTTTGCTCTATGGAATGGACTCTGACATGGGGTAAAATTAGGTGGAAATGCTTGATATGGGGGGCAAGTAGGTAGGACTCTATGACAGGTAGAGTTATCCAGTGTGTGATTGCCTTGCCCAGGGGGTGTTGGAAAACTACAATTATGCATCCTAATCAAAGTTGTAATGTTCAACTTAGCAGAATTATTGATTGATGTGTCTCCACTGCCTGAAGAGGCTCCTTGGGTAATTTGACTCAAAGCAGCCAGGATGGTCCCAGTGCCCAATAGCACTGTCACTCAAAGGATCCAACCAATTAGCCAATGTGGTCCTTCACAGCCATATACAAGGCTGGGAGGAATTTTTAAGAGTGAAACATAATGTATGTAATAAAGAAAGATTAGTGGCAGTATACCGTTGGGGCAATTCTCCATTTGGCACTATACAAGGAACATCACGCAAACAGGATGTGGAGAAAAAGGTTGGCAAGACAGTAGAATTGCTATGAACTGGCATAAGTACTGGCCAGGATCTGGCAATAGCCCACAGCGTGAGTGAATCAACCTGGATTACCATTCCCAGTAGTAATAGTAGGGTTTGTAGTCTCATCTTCAGGAATAGCAGGAGGCAGGTTGCGAGTCAAACATTCAGGCACAAAGATTGGATTGTCTTGATTCTGTGGAAAAACACAAACAGCTCCCCTAGATCTCGAAATTATCGGATCTGGGCCACACCATTCATCAGTTAAGACATCCTTCCACTTTACTTCTAAATTAGTCATAAGGGTTCAAAGTAAAAAGCGCTAACAACAACTCTTCTCTTGGTGTTCTGCCATAGGCAAGTCCCCCTTTTTGTTTTTGTAGCAGTTTCTTTAAGGTGTGGTGTGTTCTTTCCACAATTCCTTGACCTTGGGGATTGTATGGCAGGCCTGTGGTATGGCCAATGTATATGGTATGGCAAAATGTGTGAAAAGACTTTGTTGTATAAGCAAGCCCATTGTCTGTCTTGAGACTATCAGGCTTTCCCCAGGCCGCCCATGCCTCTAAGCAATGACTAATGGCATTACGAGCCTTTTCCCCAGTCAGAGTGGCGTGTACAATACCGGAACAGGTATCAACAGAAACATGAGCACATTTTAAATTTCCATATTGAGATATGTGTGTGACATCCATCTGCCAAATTTTAGCGGAATCAGACCACGAGGGTTAATTCCCACCTGAGCAGGGTGGTGAAATTGAACACAATTCTGGCAACTTAATACCACATCATGAGCTGCAGCTCTAGAGATTTTAAATTTTTGTTGAAGAGTGAAAGCAGGAACATGAAACTTTTGATGAAATTCTCTAGCGAGATCAACCGGAGCTGCATGAAAAATAAACTCTCTGCGAGTACTAGCATCCACCAGGGCGTTATTACTGGCCATAGCACCAGGCAAATTAGTATGAGCTCGAATATGTTGTATGAAAAACTTAATTTTTCTGGCCCAAATCAATTTTTGTAATTCTAAAAGAATTTGACATACAGTACTACTCGATTTAATTGGCCCTACAATTTCAAGTGAGCGCAGAGCGTTAACTACATAAGCAGAATCAGAACTTAAATTAAAAGAATCATGAATTCTTTTACAAACTTCCAATACAATTTTACATTCTGAAAATTGGGGGGTGACTGGCCTTTATTGAATTAATACTGGTTCTTGAGAATCAACCATATAGGCACCTACACCTGTTTTGGAGCCATCTGTATAAATATCTAATGCTCCAGACAAAGGCTCTGAGGCAGTGACCTTAGGAAAAACCACTGGATGTTCAGTAAAAAATTGTAACAAAGGATCCTTAGGATAATGATTGTCAAACTCTCCATCAAAACTACAGCATAATATGGCCCAATAATCTATCAGGGCACACAATGTTTCCATCTGAACTGTATTATAAGGTATAATAATTTTCTTGGGTATAATACCAAAATGCTGAATGCAAGATTTAACACCTAACATAGCAACTTAGCTTAAGCCTTCAGTTTTCTGTAACTTTCTCTTTATATCCTTTTTTTTTTTACCTTAGCCAGATTGGTGGGGCATTTTCCAGCCCCTCAGAGACCTACCCTGGTCTAGCCTGGCGGTAGACCTGGGTGTTAGATGCCAAGTGGCTGACAAAAGAATTGTAACCAGTTCATCTGGGACTTTCAGGACCTCAGTAGCAGCCCTTTATCAAAACTGTCTCAGTGGGCTAAAGGTCCATGGAGAAGAAACCATTAATCTTGACCTTGGCCACAGCCTCCAGTTGGAGTAAGCTGAAGAGCCGGTGGCAAGACTTTCTTCTCTTATCATCTTAGAGTAAAGCCTGTTCTGTCTGGAAAAACAAAGTTACTCACAGTCTGCTGCAGACTTTTTCTGAAACTTTAGGGGCTTCCCTGTCCCCAAAACTGGGGCATTTTGACCATAGAGGCAGGAACTGGCTGCTGAGGGGTTAGGATCAAAGGCACTAACTTAATGTTGGAGATCAGCTCTTCTCTTGGAATAGGGCCAACAGATTAGGTAGGCTCCCTTAAAGAACTTCTCTTAATGAACGCTCTCCTTCTGTGAGCAAAAGTTGAAGGTCAGGCCACTAAAGGCAGCAACTGGAATTTTTTTTCTGACCTTGTTCTTTGAGGGATGGATAAATTCCTTTCGTGTTCTTATTTTCCTTAGAGTCCTCCCCTGCCTCACTCTCAGCCTTTTCAGATCATCCCTTCTGTGGCATTTCTAATGCAGCCTGTCCCTTTTTTATAGCCTGTTGACAGCATTTCTGATCTTCTAGGCAGCTATGCACTAAGCACTTTGAAAGTTCCTTGCTCCCAAGCAAAATCTAAATCTTTCCCCAGCTTATCCTAGCTGTCCACCATGAGATTCCCAGAGACAGCGAACCAAGATGCAATGGCATCGCATTCACTAAGAAATCTCTCTAGAGTGCTTCTTTTCATCCTAAGCCTTTTTCTTTCAAACAGCTCTTGAAGAGCCAGAAAAATTGGGTGAGACTGAGAAGTCCCCATGCTCACTGCAGCAGCTCCGCAGCTAGTTTCGCTCCCCCTACTGTGTGGGCTGTGAGCACAAGCACAGATAAAACACTATGTTTCAAAAAATAATGTTGGCTATCAACCAACACACTGCCACTAGAGCGGGGTCCATAAAATTAAATTCCTACTCACTACACTTGCTCCATAGCTGGAGGCCTTATCTGGGGAACTTTTATTTACGTGTGTTTTCTTCCTCAAGTCTGCCAATTCATTCTCACTAAGCTCTGAGTCACTAGACATTCCCAAGTCAATGCCTTTAAAGAAGGAAATATTTTCTTTGTCTCTAGGTCCAGACTATTACTCTTGTCTTTCTCTAGCCTCTCCTTGGTCTTTTCTGTCTTTTCTTTTACTTCCTTTCCTCCCTTTCTTTTCTTTCCTTACTTCAAAAACTTTCTCTCCCTCTGACATACTTCCTTGTTGCTCTATAAGGATTTTCTGACCTGTCCTAACAGCTTCCTCACATTGTTTATCTTCTAAGCAGGCACGGACCATTTGCCACAGTGGCTTTGTCCCCGGTTTAAGCTTGCCCTCTGTTGTTTCCCTATCTAGATCTTTTCCTCACTTGTCCCATGCTCACAAAGTAAGAGATCCTGACACTATAAACCATGGAGCACAACAGTCACATTCATCAAGAAAACTCAACAGGATTTTCTTTTTGATTTTAAGCTTACGCTGACCAAGAAGCTCCTGAAGACCTAACAGGAGCTGGGTGGAGTGTGAGTTTCCCATGCTTTAGGAGCTTATTTACAATCGATTTACAAGCAGGGTGACCTGGCGTGTTTATTTACACATGATCTTGTAGCTCATCATTAGTGGGCTCTTCCCAGCAAATGCACTCGTGTCCTGGATGGTGGTAATTCAAACAGTAACAACACCACAACACAAAAAGGGTAAAAGGCAAAAGTGCTAGTTCAACCCACAGAGGATCAATTGGGGGAAAAATTGCTGTGTTCCACAAACCTTTTTGCCTGTAAACCAAGGCTTTCATCGTCTCTGCTTACTCCAGAGAACCTTATTGTCCCTATTAGGGAATTTTATAGTCCCTTTACCTGGGAGCTTTATAGTCCCTTATCCAGGAGCTTTATTGCCCCTTCCGGGAACTTACCGACGGCACCGTCCTGAATTTGAAGAGTTCTGAATCCATGAGAAAAGAGAATTTTCTTGGGTCCCTGTAAGTGGCCACCAGTTGCAACGCCCACCTCATCCAGCAAGAAAGACGCAACACCGTTGGATTCTTCTCAACAGCCTTTATTGGAGGAACACCTCATTCTTGATACGGGGGACCCCGAGGAACAAAGGCACCAGCCTTATATACAAAACAGGCTATGGCTATATACTTGTCCTCTAGGGATTGGTGGAGCATGAAATACCTCATTAGCATGAATATCACTCCAGCCTGATAGCTGCCAGAGAAAATGCCAAGGACATGTGCTTTGTGGGTGTTAACCACAAATGACCACCAGATGTCAGCGCCATCTTTTATCTATATGTACCGCTGCCTACAATCACTTCCTTCTGTATTACATTTATAACACCATTCATCTTTTCCTGAGGTTGGCCATTTGTGGTAAAACAGCTGTGGCCATGAGGAGTTAGACCCTAGGTGTTCAAAGTATGTATTAGAAGTCACACTGTCAGTCTCCAAGTAGTCAGGGCTTGTTATTAGAAGTCCGGAAGTCCTCAGTAGTCATTAACTGATGCTGGTGGCAATGATCGATATCCACGAGACAACACTATGTAGAGGTAAAATAACTTGTTTGCCTGAGTCTAGCTATAGTGTGGCTCAGGGCCCAGAGAGGAGATGTGGAGTCAGTGAGAGAAGGAAACTGACATGATCTGAGGGTGAATCATCGTGTTTTGGAGTTTATTTAAAAAATTTACACATTTGTACTCCACATTTGCACATTAGCTTAGCCACAGGTAATATTGAATGCAGACTTAATGGTTTCATGAAGCATTTGGTCTTTTCACATATTGCTTTTAACCTATGTTAGCCTTAGTTTTCAATGTGCAGAATGTAGGAGGCAATAAACTTTATTACAGTATTTTTTCTTTAAAGGAAAAACATATGTTGAGCAAATATCTAATTTTCCATTGTTCTCTAAGGTTCAATAACCCTGTAAAGTGCCTCTTTACACTTTCTCCTACATGTTCTGAAACTCTGTGGTCACTCTCTATGGTCACAGATACTGAACATTGTGTCCTGAGAAACAAACCCATAAAGACAATTTTCATTCCTCAAGGGTCATATTGCAGAGTTTGTACCATGTAGCATTAGGCTGCTTTCTAATTACCTTCCTATGTTCCTTAGTTTACAATATGGGCCTTACTCTTACATACACTCTTCTAAGGGAATGTCCTGATACCTTATTTTTTTCCAATATGCCATACCACATATTTCATTTGGATATTTTTATTTACATTGAAATTAGCTACAGAATAGATGTAAATCATCTTTATTATGTTGATGCCATGTCCTTAGTCTTTCTTGTACTCATATTATGAAGGGTTGTTGGAATTTAGTAAACGTATTTTCTGCATCTAGTGAGACAATCATCTGGTTTTTATTTTTCTCAGGTTTGTATACGGCATTACATTTATTAATTTATGAAAGTTAAAGCTTCTCTTCATTTTTCAGATGCAGCCTACTTGACCATAATGAATTATCCTTTATATGTGTTTTTGGACTCATTTTGAAGTTATTTTATTGGAAATGTTTGTTTCTATGTTGACAAAGCAAGTTGGTCTGTGATTTTCTTTGTTCTTTCTGTGTTATAGATATTAAGGGATAGTGATTTAAAAAGAATTAAACAATATTTCTTCTGTTTCTGCTTTGTGGAGTGATATCATGTATATTGGCTTCAATTCTTTCTTCAAAGTCTGATAAATTTTTTCTAAGTACATCTGGTATATATCAAGGCATTTATCCATTTCTATTAGGTTTTCTCATTAGGAGGAGTAAGGACTTTAAAGTTATATTTTCATGGTTCTCTACATTTCTTGATTGACTGTTGTTTTATCCATGCCATATTTAATGTTATTACATTGTATCTTTTCTCTCTATAATTCTTTTTTCCAACATTTTTTATTTCATTGGTTATTTTATTTATTTACACTTTAATTGTTATCTCTTCCCAGTTAAGCCCCAATTCCTGTCCCATAAACACACAGTGACACTAATTGGGCTTGGAATACAGCTCAGGAAGCAATTGCTTGCTTGCATGTAATTTGATTCCCAAGTAACACAAACAAATCAGTAGCCTAAGCCCTGTCTGATGGGTTAGAATTCAAGTCAAAAGTAGAAAGCTTGTATACCAAGATTGAGGTCATGGGTTAATCCCACTATCAGTAGGAAGAAAGGAAACAGTACAAGGTGTTTAGATGTACTCTAAGGATTGAAAAATATATTTAAGTTCTTTGGTAAGATTTTTTTTTTGTGGATCTTCCAGCAGAAATCTTTTACTGTGTTCCTGGAATAAGGCAGTACCACTAGAGATGTGTAAACTGGTAACTGGCCATTGGGTTTGGTGTAAATTTTCACTAGTTTCAGATAGTCCCAGGTTTGAAACATAAATCTCAGAAAGTGGATAAATACCATACATTGGAAGATGAAAATGTCATTCAGCATGTGAAGAAGTGAAACCCTGTTTACATCTGCTGGGAGGCCATAGCTGTGTTCCTTATGACTAAGTAAGGGTACTTACTCAACCCCTCAACCTCCTCAACCCCTCTGTCTTTGTCAGCCACTGATCTGGGATTTAGGGGCAGATATGGAGGCTTCAAAACTGGAACATAATTTGTCCCTTCACACATCTCTCTCTCTCTCTCTCTCTCTCTCTCTCTCTCTCTCTCTCTCTCTCTCTCTCTCTCTCTGTCTCTGTATCTCTTTGTGTCTCTGTCTCTGTCTCTCTCTCTTTTTCTTTAAGGGAGGGTCTCATATATTTCAGGCTGGCCTTGAACTCTTTTCAGCTGAGCCTAAAGAATTCCTTATTCAGCAGCATCCATTTCCCAAGTGCTAGGCTTAACACTGTGAACCTGGAACAGCTCAACAACATCTGCTTCCCTTTGTTGGTGTCACTTCTAATAAACTGTATAAAAAAACATGGGTGGGCCATTTAAAAACCAACAACTAAAAAACAAAAATAAGAAAAGATTTGAACTCTTTAACATGGAAACAAGGAAATGTCAAAGTTTGGGAAAGCTTGACAATGAGGGCATACTTTCCTGACAGCAAAGGCACACAGTATTTCTGGAAGTAATGCAAATCTCAGAATCTAATTTTTGATGGTTGGGAGAAGATTCATTTGCTAAATTGTAGAATTTTTAAAAAGTGTCAATGCATGTAAATAATACAGACATTAATTGAGTTTTTAATAGTGTGTGTGTGTGTGTGTGTGTGTGTGTGTAACACATTGCAATGGACATTTTTGGGAGATCAGATGTAAATCTGTAGAAATCTGTCCTCATCTTCAATAATCTGGGTGCCAATAATCTTTGGCTTGATATCCTGAAGTTTTATCTACTAACCAACCCATTTGTCATCTAATTATCTGATTTTAAAATTTGAAAGCTTAGATGACTCAAGGTATAAGGGCCTGAATGCCAAGCCAGACTACAGAGTTCAAGTTTCAGATCCAATGTGGTATAAAGAGATCATGAATCTCAAACATTGTTTATAACATCTATACACTTGTCACTGCATGTGAATAATATGAACACGGACACACAGCCTCACACCCATTCACATACTAAATAAATGTGAAAAATTTTAAGTTGAATTCTCAACAGAGGAATCTCAAATAGCTGAGAAGCACTTAAATAAATGTTTACCATCATCCTAGGTCATAAGGGAACTGCAAATCAAAGAAACACTGAAATCCCATTTTACACCAATTAGAATCAGTAAGATAAAAAAACTCAGGTGACAGCAAATACTGGTGAGGATACGGAGAAAGGAATACTCCTCCACTGCTGGTGGAATTGGGAACTGGTACAATTACTCTGAAAATTAATCTGGTTGTTCCTGAGAAAATTGGAAATAGTACCATCTGAAGACCCAGCTATACGACTTCTTGGCATATACCCAAACAATGCTCCACCATACCACAAAAACATGTGTTCTACTATGTTCATTACAGCCTTATTCATAATAGCCAGAAACTGGAATCAACCCGGTTGAATCCCAACCAAAGATTGGATACAGAAAATGTGGTTCATTTACACTATGGAATACTATTCAGCTATTAAAAATGAGGACATCATTAATTTTTCAGGCAAAGAGATGAATCTAGAAAATATCATCCTGAATGAGCGATCCCAGTCCAAAAGGATATGCATAGTATGTACACACTGACAAGTGGATATTAGACAAAAATTGAAGAATACTCATTATACAACTCAGAGATTGAAAGAAGTTTAACAAGGAAGGAAGATACAAGTGAGGATGTTTCAATCTCACTTGGAAAGGGGAACAAAATACTCATGGGAGCATATGAATGTAACTACCTAAGTGGAAGGGGGAGGGGAAAATGCACAGGATCATGTATCAGGGAGAAAGAAAAGAAGACCAAAGAGCCAGGAGAATGAACAGAAATATGTAGCTAGCATGGGTAGGGATGGGGAGTGGGAAGAAACTGTACAATGTCCCAGAGACCTGGGATTTGAAAACCACCCAGGACTCATGTGGGTTACCTTAGGTGAAATGTCCAACATTTGGGAGATGGAACCTGAAGACTCCACCTTCAGTAGTTAGATGGGGCCCCAAGTAGAGAGATGGGGACACCAACCCACCTTCAAAATATTTGACCTAGAATTGTTCCTATCAACGAGAAATGCAGGGACAAAAATGGAGCCAAGAATGAAGGAATGGCCAGTCAGTGCCTGGTCTAACATGTAATTTGGGAGCCTCTGATAGGTTGTACATCGACCTAACTAAGACAGATGCAGAAACTTACAGCCAACCAATGATCTGAGGTCAGGAATCTCCATGGAAGAATTAGGGGAAGGATTGTAGGGGCTATACGGGTGGCACCTCCAATAGGAAGACCAACAATGTCAACTAACCTGGACTCCAGGATAATCCTAGAGTCTATACCACCAACCAAAGACCATACATGGGCTACTCTGAGGCCCCTGGAACATATGTAGCAGAGGACCTACTGCCTTGCCTGGCCTCAGTGGAAGAGAATTCAACTAATAATGTAGAGACTTGATGTCCCAGAGAAAGGGATGCCAGGGATTGGGGAACACCTTCTCTGAAGTACATGAAGGTAGATAGGGTAAAGTATCCTGGGAGGGGGGACAAGAAGTAATGTTAGCAGTTTGAATGTAAATAAATAAATTAAGTTTAAAAAACATAATTTAAACAGCGTATAGATCAAATTAAAATTTATAAGGCCTACAATATATTACAGAGCACCCCAGAACATATGATATACATTTAGTCAGAAAACATAATGTAGAATGCATGGTGATGACTCCAAACATGGTCAGTAGACAGTTCTTTCTGGCATGCTCCCGGGTCAAGACTCAATAATGAGCACTGAAAGAAAGAAGTTATAATTAGTTGATATTTGTAAATATATGACTTTAAAATTTCAATATATAAAAACATGTATAATGGTCTATTCAAAAATTTAGAAGTTTGCAAATATATACAATATATACATAGTATAAGCAAGCTATGTTACTGTAAAATTATAAAAAATGATGCTGACTTTTACCCCTCACTAGGTCCTGAACCCCAGTGCCCTAAAATATCTGGGAGAATCTTCATCTCAGTCAGCAAAGCCTCTCACCTGCTTTGCTCTATCTCCTATCACACTGCTGATGGCTTCTCTCTGAGCCTGGCAACAATCTCCTTACCCATCTAGTTCCCAAGGCAGGTTGCCATCATGTCCAAAATATAGATCCCAATTCCATGGCGGCCTAGTGTCACCAGTCACCACAGACTCTCTTGAACTTAAATCGCCATATGAAAGAACATACAACACATAACCCCTGATGAAATTGATAAGATATAATTGCCCACCTAGACATACAAAGTCCTGTACAAATCCATCCCTTAAGAATATTTATAACACCCTGTAAATGTGCAGAGAGGAATCTCAACATCAGCCTCCATGTTCTCTCTGATGCTTCTCCTCCAGTCTCCCCACTCTCTAAAACTTTTCTCCCATCCATCTTTCCTTTCAGTCCAATGACAGGCCTCATTATATCTTGTACCTGCCTTCACCTGTATGACATCCTACAAAGCTATGTCATTGCAGAGTGGCATGGGAATTTCATTTGTCTATAGTATTTTCTGCACTTTTAGGTTGTGCAAAAATTTAAACATACTGGCACAAATATAAAAGTAAAAAATTTGAAGTAGAACCAACTTCAAAATCTATGCAATTACTAGGAATAAAGCTAAAAAGTAGAAATTTCCTAAAGGATCAAGAAGCACATGTGCATGTGACCACACTGTGGAAATGAACACTGTAAAAGGAGTACTCTCAGCCTGTGATATCTGATTCTAGTCACTACATGGAACTGAGAATGTCTGATCCATCACATTCAAATCTGTCTGTGCCTATGAGACTATTTCCAGAGATGCAGTAGATATCTCTGACCTAACCTGTTAATGTAATATAATAATGCATTTGAAATTTGAATAGATTATTTATAGATCTATATCTTGCTTGGTGGAAATAAGATACATGGTAAACCCATAGTGGTTAAATCTTCTCCTAGTTCCTACCTATTGTACTCTGCTTCCTGAAGGCCAAGAGTTGAATATCTCTGTTCCAATACAGCCTAACATTATAACGTAGAAACTATCTCAAATCATGAGCTTAATAAATCCTTTCTCTCAAACTTATTTTGGTAAGGTCACAGAAGTGAAACACTTCCTAATATATACTCCTATGTGTATGACAGAAACAAAATCTTCATAGAGGGCAGGTGTCAGGACTGGACTGTCATATTCAATACTTTTCAAAAATTAGTGCTCAGTGCCCAGTTCTGTGTTCAACAGACAGAATGTGTTTGTTGAATCAGTGTAGAAAGAGTAGAAGAAGCAACTTGTGCCATATAGCTATTGTGTTGGAGGGACATAGGGGAAAAATGAAGGAAACCATGATGTAACAATGAGGGGGTGCCAGGGCTAGTGGGAAGCAGGGAACATCTCTCTAGCCTGTTGAACTGTTAAAATATCAACAGCTCATGCTAAGTGGATACACGTGCTGGCAACTGACTGTCCAGGGTTATGAGATTACAAGAACACAGGGAAGGAGTAGGGACTCACCTAAAATCCAACAGTACAATTAAGTATCAGGTATGTGCTTTATTGCAGAAAGACCTGTGTGAGCAACAGTTCATTCTTACTGTCAGGCCTCCATTCTCAACAGTCCCACTGAAACAAACATCAGCACATTTCTGGCTTCCATACTGAACTTTTCCATCTGTAGAAGAAGAAAGTCAAGAGGCAAAATGTAAATGTCTGTGAAAAGAGTTGGTGAGTTAGTAAAGAGTCAGATGGAAAGTAAACCAGAAATATAATCATAACTGAAGTGGGCTCACTGGGACACTATCCTTCAACTGTTAACCTAAACCACAGGTAGGACTTCATTTCCAAAAGTGCTGAATGGAATTTTAGAATCCCATTCCTATGATACTAGACTATATTCACCCTGAATTTCCCTCAGACATCTTTCACTCAGACATCTTTCAAAACAGTTTTTTTTTTCATCATTTTTTTGTTGGTCAGACTACCAGTCAGTGGTAGCCATTACCAGAAGCACAAGGGCCTTTCTCTCCTACTCTTACAGGTATAGACATCTTCCTTCAATTTCTGCATTTGCCCTCAGCATCCTGGAGATGGGTTCATCACTGTAGGGCAAGCGAGATTACTTTCAGAGCTCTCCAGACCTTACATACCTTTATAGGTTATAAGTGAGGCACATTTCTCACCAGGTTGAGCCTGACAGCAACCTTCTCCTCTCTCACAAATCCCCCGAGAATTGAACCTTTCACACGTGATACATGTCAAAGCTGAAAAGACAAATCCAGTGTAAGGGTCTTATTCAGGGTCCAAACTCAAGCACCAATGGCTGCTGAGCTTGTGGCTCTGGTAAATAAATAAGCAATAGCTAGTAAAAGAGCTGGCTGTATGCTGAGCTAACACATTCATGAAGGTTCATGACTACAGGACTTTAAAAAGAAAACGTTGGAAAAGAGATGGAAGGTCCCACAACTTCATATAACGAGAATACACCAAGTTATTAGAATGAAAATAAAAGTTCTGATGTGGGTACCAAATGTATTACACATCATTATGATTCTGAGGCATAATCAAAAGAGAGAGATAGCAGAAAGGGACAAGAGTCTGACATTACCAGACAGGATTGTATTCATTGGCACAAGCAGCAGAAGGAAGCATCTGTACTACAGGAAATCCTCATGGGAATCCATTTCTAAAGGGAGTATTCTATCACATTGATTGTACAAATCAATTTTTTCATTGTTTTCACCCCCAGTAATGATTTTCCTTTCCCATTTCCAATCCAAATTTAAGCCAATTTGCATGTGAATTTGAGGAACTGAAGATGCTTAAGCACTCCAGAGATCAGACATGAAGGGAGGTGAAGAGGAGGAGGAGAGAATGAGGGTAACATGGAGCAGGAGAAAGTACAAAGAGAAGGACAGGAAAGTATCTTTGAGTATGCACATCAGGAGTAATGGGAGGAAGTGGATATGGATATCAGAATGAAACAGGGTCAGTTCTAATGTTATCCTATTTCCTACTCCTCACATCCCCAATGTCCCCTAATCTGCAGTATCAGTGTGTCTGCCCACCTGTGCCAAGCACTACCATCTGCTAGGATCTTACCTTGTAGGGAGCTCACTAGCAATGACAGGCCCAGCAGGAGCAGCAAGATGTGCTTTTCCATTGCAGTGAGATTGATCTTCAGAAGAGAAATCAGCAGGGGAGAGGACAGCACGCTCAGGACCCATTCAGGAAGGCAGGTTTATATTGTAGCCTAGGATAGGATGAGCAGCATGTGGGATACCAGGAAATGGACTGAGCAAGTAGCCAGAGGGGAGCACAGATTTTCACTAACTTAATCATGCTCAAATGATCATCTGTAAAGCTTCCCATTAGGGAAAACTTAAATTCAAGGAATACTGAGTCAGAGTTAATCTTCTCCTTGGTGCTTCCAGGTCTTTTCCGGATCCTGCAGTGAAATCTACTGGCCAGAAGGAAAATTGCCTTCAGGTATGTTTTTCTTTGGGGGGGGTATGTTAAGGTATATCTTGAATACTGGAGACTTTTGAAACTCTATATAAGGCTTGGTACTCCTAGTATAAAAGCAACTCTGCTCTCCCCTTTTAGAATACCAAACTAAAATATGTTGTTCTCCTTTTAATAACAACAAAAACCACAACAACACCCCAAAACCAAACAACTGATAATCAGTATATCTCTCTGTGTTTGATCACTGCATTCAGCTACTCAAAGTTTTAGTTTTTGCTTCACTTGCCACAACAACTTTCAAATAGGTACTCATGACTGTGAGATTCAGTGTGATGGCCAATACACTGGAAATGTTCTGTGCACTCTACTCTGAATTTCTATGCAGAAAGAAACTATTTGTTTCAACCTGATACATCAAACTGTTAAAATTCTGTGTTCATGGAAATGGGATATATGCCTACATATAATTATCATAGTTAAATAAAACAGTTGTAAAACAAATAACAAATTTATGTTTGCCTTCCAGAGTTATTCTCCTAATAGAAGACATGAGGAAAGGAAAATTAGATATTTGGGGAAAGTGTGAGAAAAAATAGCCCTCCATTGAGGGTCTAGTTTTCCTGTTCTGTCAACGAGTCAATCAGATTCAGGCAGTTTGGATAGTCTTAAGAGAGAATAGATTTCCTTAGCACATATCAGATGCCCTAGTTAGATTTTATTGCCAACTTGACACACCCTAGAAAAGGGAATCTCAATTGAAAATTGCCTGAATCATATTGATCCAAGGTTGTGACTGTGACTTTTTTTTGGCCAGTTGATGTAGGAGGACACAGTCTAACATGTACAGTATCAACTTTAGGCAGGAAAAATCTCTCTGAGAGAAATGAGTGAGTCAAACAGGAAGACGTGTTCCTCCATGATGTCTGTTTCAGATCTTGAGCCCTTGGTCTTAATTCCTTCAAGGATGACCATGGCCTGGGAATAAGCCTTAATCTCTTTCAAGTTGCATTTGGTGATGGTGTTTGTCACAGCAACAGAAAAATTTGGAAAATTATGATAGATGATAAATTAACTTCATTTTTACCACCCAAATGATATATAATGTTGAGTTTCTCACGTTTTTCTCTCATTTTTACATTGGTAAGTCCACCTGACATCTTTGTTTTATATGAAAAATTTCTAAAGATTTTACATTGTTGTAAGCTATAGTCTGAACAATGTTTAAAAATCTATGGTTCTTATCTACTTTTAGGAAATAATAACCTGACCTAATTCATTTTAAATACAATTTATCCAGACACTTCCTTGTGGAGCTCATTTATACACATGTGGAGTATGAGAACACAAGCCTTCTATTTTAAAATATGCAAAAAGAAAATGTCAGGTCATGATTCATGCTACCCTTTGCATGCTTCTCTATGAACTAAGACTGTAACTGGAATATCAAAACTGTGTGATTCCTTATCTCTGTTCCCTCTTGGGTGGGAAAAGGAAACAATTTGGATGGATGGTCTCCTGAAAAATAGATTTTAGCTTTGGCCAAGCTTCCTGCCCTCAAGAAAACATTATGCAAGTACAATTTCTAATTTTTGGTCTGTCTATCTGAATTACACACACCCAAACACAAGCATACATGAACAAACACACACAGACACAGACACACACACACACAGACACACACACACACACACACACACACACACACACACACACACACACACACACAAAGAGAAAAGGAGGGATGAACAGAGAGAGAGACTGGGGGTAAAGGAAAGACAGTTTGGGTGAAGACCAAAAGACTCTTTAGATTACTGTTTGGGAATAAAGAGAACTTTGTCCCAGTCTTTCTTGAAAGAATTCTTTTGTGAAGAACCTAAGTTAGAGTCAGCACTATATTTCTATTGGATATTTTTATTTACATTTCAAATGTTATTCCCTTACCTGGTTTCCCATCCATAAGCCCCTTATCCCATCCACATTCCCTTATTTCTGTAAGAGTGTTCCCCCTCCCTAACCTTCCCTACTACCTGCCTCCCCACCCTGATATTCAACAACACTGGGGGATCCAGCTTTGGCAGAACCAAGAATGTCCCCTCCCCTTGGTACCCAACAAGGCCATCCTCTGCTACATATGTAGCTGGAGTCATGAGTGTGTCCATGTGTACTCTTGGGTAGTGGTTTTGTCTCTGGGAGCTCTGGTTGGTTGATATTGTTCTTTTTATGAGGTTGCAAGTTCCTTCAAACCTTTCTCTAACTTCTCCAATGGGGACCCCATTCTCAGTTAAATGGTTTGATGATAGCATTCATCTCTGTACTTGTCACACACTGGCTGAGGCTCTCAGGAGATAGCTATATCAGGTTCTTGTCAGCACACACTTTCTGGGATCAGCAATATTGCCTGTGTTTGGAGGATATATATATAAGCGCTGGATCCCCAAGTGGGGCAGGTGCTGAATGACCATTACTTCAGTCTCTGCTACAACCTTTCTCTCCATATCACCTGAATATTTATGTTCCCCATTGTAAGAAATACTGAAACATCTGCATTTTGTCCTTCTTCTTATGCTACATATGGTCTGTGTATTGTATCTTGGGTAATTTGAGCTGTTGGGCTAATATCCACTTATCAGTGAGTGCATACAATGTGTGTATTTTTGTGATTGGGTTACCTTACATAGCATGATATTTTCTAGTTTCATCCATTTGCCTATGAATTTCATGAAATCATTGTTTTATGAATAGCTGAGTAGTATTCCCTTATGTAGATGTACCATATTTTCTATATCCACTCCTCAGTGGGAGTGAATCTGGGTTCCTTCCAGCTTCTGGTTATTATAAATAAGGCTTCTATGAGCATAGCGTATCATGTGTCCATGTTATGTATTGGAGCATCATTTGGGTATATGCCCAGAAGTGGCATAGCTGATTTCTGAGGTCATAATATATCCAAAATTTCTGAGGAAACACCAGAATGATTTCCAGAGTGGTTGTACCAGCTTACAATCCCACCAAAAATAGGGAAGTGTTACTCTTTCTCCATATCCTCACCAGCATCTGTTGTCAGCTGTGTTGTTGACCTTAACCATTCTGACTGATGTGCGGTGGAATCTCAGGGTTTTTTTGATTTGCATTTTCCTGATGACTAAGGATGTTGTACATTTCTTTAGGTACTTTTCAGCCATTCGATATTCCTCAGCTAAGAATTCTTTGTTTAGCTCTGTACCCCATTTTAAAATATAGTTATTGAGTTATTTGGAGTCTAACTTCTTGAGATCTTTGTATATATTGGATATTAGCACTCTATCAGATGTAGGATTGGTAAAGATCTTTTCCCAATCTGTTGGTTGCCATTTTGTCCTAACAACAGTGTCCTTTGCCTTACCGAAGCTTTGCAGTTTTATGAGATCCCATTTGTCAATTCTTGATCTTAGAGCATGAGCCATTGGTATTTTGTTCAGGAAGTTTTCTCCAGTGCCCATGTGTTCGAGATGCTACCCCCACTTTTTCTTCTATTAGTTTGAGTGTATCTGGTTTTTTGTGGAGGTCCTTTATCCACTGGTCTATCTGTCTGTCTCTGTACCAATAGCATGCAGTTTTTTTTTATCACTATTGCTCTGTAATACTGCTTGAGTTCAGGGATAGTGATTCCCCTGGAAGTCTTTTTATTGTTGAGGATAGTTTTAGCTATCCTGGGTTTTTTCTTATTCCAGATGAATTTACAAATTGTTCTGTCTAACTCTATGAAGAATTGGGTTGGAATTTTGATGGGGATTGCATTAAATCAGTAGATCGCTTTTGGTAAAATGGCCATTTTTACTACATTAGTCCTGCCAATGCATGAGCATGGGAGATCTTTCCATCTTCTGAGATCTTCCTCAATTTCTTTCTTCGGATGCTTGAAATTCTTATCAAACCGATCTTTCACTTGCTTGGTTAAAGTCACACCGAGGTATTTTATATTATTTGGAACTATTATGAAGGGTGTCATTTCCCTAATTTCTTTCTCGGCTTGTTTCTCTTTTGTACAGAGGAAGGCTACTGAATTATTTGAGTTAATTTTATACCCAGCCACTTTGTTGAAGGTATTTATCAGGTTTAGTAGTTCTCTGGTGGAACTTTTGGAATCACATAAGTATACAATCATATTGTTTGCAAATAGTGATATTTTGACTTCTTCCTTTCCAATCTGTATCCCTTTGATCTCCTTTTGTTGTCTGATTGCTCTGGCTAGGACTTCAAATAAGTAGGGAGAGAGTGGGCAACCTTGTCTAGTCCTTGATTTTAGTGGAATTGCTTCAAGTTTCTCTCCATTTAGTTTAATGTTAGCTACTGGTTTGCTGTATATGGATTTTACTATGTTTAGGTATGGGCCTTGAATTCCTGTTCTTTCCAGGACTTTTATCATGAAGGGGTGTTGAATTTTGTCAAATGCTTTCTCAGCAGCTAATGAAATGATCATGTGGTTTTTATCTTTGAGTTTGCTTATATAGTTGATTACGTAGATTGTTTTCCATATATTAAACCATCCCTGTATCCCTGAAATGAAGCCTACTTGATGATAATGGATGATTGTTTTGATGTGTTCTTGGATTCTGTTTGCAAGAATTTTATTGAGTATCTTTGCATCAATATTAATAAGGGAAATAGGTCTGAAGTTGTCTTTCTTTGTTGGGTCTTTGTGTGGTTTAGGTATAAGAGTAATTGTGGCTTCATAGAAGGGTAGGTTCTGTTGGTAAAAGAGCCCATTATGTGGCCTGTGCAATAAAGTAAGTGAAAGAGAGTAAGGGAGACACAAGTTCTTGTCCTTAAATTCATAGCCTACTGGTAGACTCAAACCTGAAATATTGTATAATAGGGGTAGACTGCTATGGGGAGTATCCTGACTCAATGCTCAGATTTTATCTGTGACAGAGATGGAAAATTATCCTAAGACTGGAAACACTCACCAGAGGAGAAAGATGCCATTGTTGATTCAAATAAATTCTGCCCTGGGTATAAGGTATAGGGAGAGGATGCCTCATTGGGGAAATCTGTGTTCAAAAAACCTCTAAATGAGTCACAGTGCACAGTTATCAAAAGTCTTAAATTTGACAGAGAAGAAAATATTACACCTGAGGCCACAAGGTTTAGTTGGATCCAGAGAAATTGTGGTAAGATTCAAAGATACAGAGATATTTAGAACCTAGGAAACTAAGGAAGCCTGTTTTAAAGCATTTAGGATAAGAAGTTACAGCACTTTCCCTTACTGTATAGGAAACAGAAATCTAGAGGAAGTTAGGAAGACAGGAATGAAAGATTCCTTACATGTATCTTTTAGATAGAGCTTAGTTTTTGTGTCTGATGTTTCCAAGCTCCTTGCCTCTTGTCATTCTCATGGAATAAAGATTCCTAGAGGGTTTTCTTTACAAATATAGACAAGGAATTTACCTGTCTTTATAGGACCAATGATCCTAAAACTAAGAGTGAGGTCTTTCACATGTAGAGAGCTGCTAGACATCTGTGATCTAGCATTTCCATAAAAAATGTGATAATGAAATCTATTATACTATGAAATTGTACTATGCCAGTTGTGGTTTGAATGAGCATGGCCTCTGTAGGATCATATATTTTAATGTTCAGTTCTAATTTAGTAGACACATTTTGGAAAGATTACAGGGATAACCATTTTGGAGACATTGTTTGAAGTCTGGAGGTTTGAGGGTTGAAAATATTAACCTGGTCTAGTCTTGTTCTCATTTGCCTGCTAATTATGGATCAGATAGCTGAGGGCTGCTTCCACAGGACAAATAAAATATGGAGGGTATGGAGTTGTTGATTAATCAGTCAGCAGACTTCTTTGAGGGAGTAAAACTTGATTATCTGGGCCAGTGGAAAAGAGAGGGACAACACACACACACACACACACACACACTTCTTTGTGGGTGAGGCTCCAACAAATTCCAACAACTTTATTTTTTTCTCAGCCTTTTTATACCTCATAAGGCAAAAATTATCCCAAACCATGAGTTTCATATTGACCATATACAATCACTAAAAAATGGAAATTGCTACAGGATTATTGATTATATATTCTTCTTTTGAAGTTCATACCTAATACATACTATACCTTTTCCTTCTTTCATTCCACAAGCTCACCATAATACCAAAGCAATAATCCTATTTTCATTGATTCACAAAGTTTAAGCAAGCCATTTATAGTAGAAAGGTTTTTACTATACTTAACTGACAACAATTTGTATTTACCAAGAAATAGATCATCGATCTTACATCTTACGTTTGCAATCTTGTTCACCTTACATGACTAATTATTTTATTCTCTGTTCTTATACTCAAAATGGAAGTGTTTGCTGTTTGTTCATAACCTTTTTTTTTCATGGTGCATACTGTAAACTGTGACTATATTCCTAAATCTTGTGATCTAGGAACTCAGACTCAATCTAGAATGAGTGTTTTCTTCTGTCATTAAGTTGTACAGATCAATTTTTCATTTCCAAATGAAATTACATGCTTATAATCCATAAAAGCTCACTGTTATGTTCAGGTCTGTACTTCCACTGGGAGGAGATCAGCATACCCACTCCCCTCCTACACCATACAGCTTGTCCACCATAACCAGGGACAGAGTTGAGATGGCTGCCAGCTAGGATACACACAGAGCTGAGGCAGGAGCTATCTCCTTTGCTCAAATTCCACCGTTCTTCTGGTATGCACCTTAATCTGCAACTGGGCAGATCCTGCCCCTGGACCTCAAAGCCTGACTGTGTTTCAGGGGTTTCCTCCAAGCAAAGAACACAGGAGGTCATCCATGAACAAAAATACAGGAAGATTGCTCTAACCAGGAGCACAGAAGCCCTGCTTTAGCCAGGGATAAAGAGGCCCCCACCCTATAAACAGAGACAGGAATGCCTGTCTCCCAGGAAGCCTCTTTAAGCCAGATCACACAACTCTACTTGTGTCAAAGTAGGTCTGTTTCAGTTTAAAACACTCAGGGCAGTTAACAACCCAGATAACAAGATGGAAAGTAAGCCCTGGCTACATTAACAAACTTGTAAAACAAGATTCTGACCTAAAATTTCTCATCTCATAAGGAAAATAGAGTCCTTTAAGAAGGATATAAATAAATCACTTAAAGAAATACAGGAAAACAGGTAGAATTCTTTAAAAAGGAAACAAATAAATCCCTTAAAGAAATAGAGGAAAATACTATAGAATAGGTGAAGGAATTTAACAAAACAGCCCAAAACCTAAAAATAGAAATAAAAAGAATAAAGAAATCATGAATAGAGGCAACCCTGAAGAGGGAAAAACATAGAAGAGAGGTCAGGAACTACAGATACAAGGATTACCAACAGAATACAGGAGATGGAAGAGAGAATCTCAGTCATAGAACATACCATATAAGATATCAATCAATCAAAAAGTAAAAAAAAAAAAAAGGTTAAAAAGTTCCTATCCCAAAACACCAAGGATATTTGAGGCACAATAAATAAGAATTATTCACTGAGACACATACCTAAGAATTATAGGGACAGAAAGGAGTGAAGATTCCCAGTTGAAAGGGCCAGAAAATATCTTTAACACAACTATAAAGAAAACATCCATAAAGTAAAAAAAAGGAAGAAAGAAAGAAAGAAAGAAAGAAAGAAAGAAAAGGAAAGGAAAAAGCTAGCTATAAACATAGATGCCTTCAGAACACCAAATACTTTGGACCTGAAAAAATATCCTCTTGTCATATAATAATCAAAAATACTAAATGAACAGAATCAACTACAATAAAACCTGAAATGGAAAACGAATAACATATAAAGGCAGACCTGTCAGAATTACACCAGACTTCTCAACAGAGACACTAGAATCCAGACTCGAAGAGACCCTAATTGACAACAGATGCCAGCCCAGACAACTATACCCAGCAAAACTATCAGTCACCAAAGATGGCGAAAACAATATATACCATGACAAATCTATATTAAAACAATTTCTTCTACTAACCCATTTATACAGAATATAATAGAAGAAAAATTCCAACATAAGAAGGGTAACTACTCTCAATGAAACACAAGAAATTAATAACCTCACCAAATCAAAAGAAGAGAAAACAAACACACACACACACACACACACACACACACACACACACACTATTACATCCAACAACAAAAATAACAGGAACTAGCAATCATTGGTCTTTAATATCCCTCAACATCAATGGACTCAATAACCAATAAAAAGGCATGGACTGGATGTGCAAAAAATAATCCATTTTACGGCATACACCATAAAACCTAAGGAAATAAAAACAGTCAATTAGAATCCTCCCAACCAAAACAAGCCAAGGACAAGATGGATTTAGTGCAGAATTCTACCAGACCTAATAGAAATGCTAATTCTAATACTAATCAAGCTATTCCACAAAGTAGAAACAGGAAGAACACTACATGCTTCATTCTATGAAGCCACAGTTACTCTAATACCTAAACCACACAAAGACTCAAGAAAGAAAGAACTACAAACCAATTTCTCTTATGAATATCTATGGGAAAATAGTTGATGAAATTTCACAAACAGAATCCAACACATTAAAATTGTCATTCATGACAATCAAGTAGGCCTCATCCCGGGTGGCATAATATATGAAAATCCTTCAATGTAATCTATTCCTATATGAACAAACCAAAAAGATAAAAATCACATAATCACTTCATTAAATGCTGAAAAAGTCTAACAAAATCCAATACCCCTTCATATTAGAAGTCTTGGAGATAAAAGAAATTCATGGCACATATCTGAACAGTAATATACAGAAACCCAACAGCTATCATTAAATTAAATGGACAGAAACTTGAAGCAATCCCAGTAAAATCTGGGAAAAGACTGGCCATTTTCTCCCTATCTATTCAATATAGTACTTGAAGTTGGGCCAGTGCAACTACATAACAAAAGGAAGTCAAATAGATACAAATTGGAACAGAATAAGTCAAGGTATCACTCTTTGCAGATGATATGATAATACTCATGAGCAACCACAAAAATTATACTAGAGAACTCCTACAATCGACAAAAAACTAAAGCAAAATTCCTAGATATTAAATTAACTCAAGCAATTCAGTAGTCTTCTTTTATATAAGCAATAAACAGTCTCAGAAAGAAATTAGGTAAAGAACACCCTTCACAATAGTCATTAATAATAAATATCTTGATATAACTCTAACCAAGCTAGTATGTATGACAACATTTCAAGTTCCTTAAGAAAGAAATTAAAGAAGATCTCAGAAGATGGAAAGATCTCCCCCGATCATCAATTGGTAAGAATAACATAATGAAAATGGCAATCCTACTAAAAGTAGTCTACAGATTCCATGGAATCCCTTCCAAAATTCCAACACAATTCTTCACAGATGTGGAAAGAGTAATTCTCAACCTCGTACAGAAAAACAAAATACCCAGTATAACAAAAACAATTTTCAACAATAAAAGAACTTCTGGGGGTTGGGGATTTATCTCAGTGGTAGAGCGCTTGTCTAGCAAATGCAAGGATTCGGTCCCCAGCTCCGGAAAAAAAAAGAAAAAAAAAAAAGAACTTCTGGGGGAATCATCATCCCTGGCCTACAGCTGTACTATAGCTCTATAAAAACTGCATGGAATTGGTAAAGAGACAGAGAGGTCGATCAATGAAATCGAATTGAAGACACAGAAATAAACTCACACACCTATGGACACTTGACCTTTGAAAAAGAAACCAAAACCATACAGGGGAAAACAGAAAGCATCTTCAACAAATGGTGCTAGTCTAACTGTCAGCATGCTTGTAGAAGAATGCAAATTGATCCATACTTATCATTTTGTACAAAATTCAAGTTCAAGTGGATTGAGGGAATCCACATAAAACCAGATACACTGAATCTAATAGAGGAGAAAGTGGGGATGCATTGTTACAGTGGCAAATTTTGTCAACAGAACATCAATGACAAATAAGACCTTATGAAATGGAAAAGCTTCTATATGGCAAAGGACAACATCAATAGGACAAAACAGCAACCTACCAATTGGGAAAATACTTTCACTAACTCTACATCTGAGACGGGGCTAATATCCAAAATATATAAAGAACTCAAGAAGTTAGACTCCAAAATCTCCAAAAAACCCAATTTTAAAAATTGGGTGCAGAGTTAAACAACAAAACCTCAACAAATCTCAAACAATCACCAACCAAAGAAGTACATGATCTTGTCTTTGACCATCCCCCCACCCCATCACATATGTAGCAGAGTACTGCCTTGTCTATCCTCAATCGGAGAGAATTTGCCTACTCCTGTAGAGACTTGATGCCCCAGATAAAATGGATGTGGATGTAAGGATGTGGATTTTGGAGGTGAATGGGGTGGCTGGGTTGGGGAGAACTTTCTTAGGTAAAGGAGATGGCTAGTGGGGTGAAAAACTCTTGGAAGATGAACCAAAAAGGTGGGAAACATAAAAAATGTATAAAACAATTTAAAAATAATTAAAAAATGTGACACTGGCATATATTTTATATATTGACAAAAAATTAATATTGTATTTACTTATATTCATATAGATTTTGTATATTGATGCAAATTAAAGTTATATTTTGCTATAGCACACTATGCATTCTATTTTCAACTCCTATTTGAGGTATTTTACCTAGGTGATTCTTAAAAATAAAATGTTAAGTTGTAGTCCTTTAAAAGCTGCTATTACAAATTTATTTAAAGTAATTAAAAATGCAAGTTTACTGTAAATCTAACAAGTGGTCTTATAGGTACTAGTTTAGTTGTTCACAAAAATAACATTTATTTGGTCTCATATAGATATATTCAAGGATAATTGGATAATAAATAGTTAGATACAAACAATTCAAATATTTGATAGACTTCAGAAACCTCATAGACCTTCAGAATGTGACACCTGATGATGTGTTATCAATTAGTGCCTTTGACTTTGAGAAAGGTCTGCTCTAGGCAGGACTCCAATTCTTCTTCAGAGAAGATGATGAACACTGAAGAGTCTACATATAGAATTTGCTTTAATATGGCAAACTAGCCACTGGGCAAGACTGCCTTTTCTTCAACTGCAGGCAGAATGCTGTCCAATACAAACAAAAATGGATACATGAACGTTGATTGTTGAACTTCGCAAGACAAGGTAAGCAGTTCTTCATAATTTCTGCTTTCCAAAATATACTGGGTCAGAAGGGTGAATATGGATGCTCCAATATTATAGAGACAACTTTGGGGGACTGTTCAGACCACCATCTCTTCTTTCTTTTTGTTTCTATAGTTTTAGAATCTTCTTGTGTACACTTCCTGCAGACTCAGGAATATTTACTCCTTCTCAGATCTATGATGGGGTTTAATAAGAGATAGTTACAGTGTCACATATAAGTTATTTTAAGTTGTTTAGGATTTAAGAAAATATTTTAATATCTATGCAAGTTGTGATAAGAATGATTTCAGTACAGAACTCTGACTTCACCAACATAGGATAAATAGTAAAGTATTTACCCAAAGTTGACAAATACATAGAGACTCAACATTATAAATATAATTCTTACCTGATAGTTTTTGTAAATGTTATTATTATATTAGCTTGTTATTATGAGTCTTATATTGAACTAGCAGGGGATAGTAGGCATAGAGTTATTGTACATCATATAAAGATTATCCTATATCATTCAAATGCTGATTTCTTTACCCCATATCTGCTTGCAATCCAGACATGGCATGGTAATGCTTATTCTAAGAATCTCCCCTCTCAAAATTGTCCTTTGATTTGCCATTAAAAGCTGAGCAGCCAGTGGCTGTGCAGAGAAGAGCATAGGGATGGCCTTCTGACCCTAGCCAGGAGAGGTGAAGAGAGAGAGGAAGAGAATTCTCCTTGAGGAAATGGTATAGGATACACCATATGAACACGCCTGGAGCAGAGATAGCCACATAAATACTAACATTCAAGTATCTCAGGGATTTTGTCTTGGAGATAATCATATTATATTAAATGATTAGAATAGATTAAAAACTAACTGCCACACCTACTATAGAAGTGTTGAAACTAGTCTCTGGTATAAATTTTAATAGTATTTTTTTTCCTGAAGCCAAATGTACCAGAGTTTGGTGCATACATGTTTAGAATAGTAATGTCTTCTCAATTAGTTGTTCTCATGGTTATAATAAAATGTCCTTAATCTTTTATCATTAAGTTTAGTTTGAAGTCTATTTTTCTAGCAGTCTAAACTCTGTGGGCTTTGTTAAGGTTTAGTCGGTTGCTATATACTGTAATATGAAATTTGATACTTCAATGTCTGGTATGAGTGAATTCTCACAATTACCAGATTTTTTGGGCAAATAATGTTCCTTAATTTAAAACTATTTGGTAAATAAAAATAACTACAGGAAATAACTGGAGGAATTAGAGGTAGACAGGATTTGCATTACCTGGTTGGGCGTTGCAGAGAGCAAAAAAGAGGAAGCTAGGAAAGTCACATGATCATCTCAGTAGATGCTGAAAAAGCCTTTGACAAAATACAACACCCCTTCATGTTAAAAGTCTTAGAGAGATCAGAAAATTCATGGCACACGCCAAAACATAACAAAAACAATATATATCAAACCAACAGTTTAAATGAAGAGAAACTTAAAGGAATCCCACTAAAATCAGGGATAAGACAAGGATACCCACTCTCTTTCTATCAATTCAATAGTAATTGAAGTTCTAGCTAAAGCAATTAAACAACAAAAGGAGATCAAGGGAAAATGGATTGGAATGGAAGAAGTCAAAGTATTACTGTTCGCAGATGATAAGATAGTATATATAAGTGACCCACAAAATTGAACCAGAGAACTCCTACAGTGGATAAATAACTTCAGACAAGTGGTAGGATATACAAATAACTCAAACCAATCGATACCCTCCTTTAAACAAATTATAAACAGTTTGAGAAAAAAATTAGGGAAACAAAACCCTATACAATAGTCATAAAAATATAAAATACCTTGGTGTAACTTCAACCAAGCAAGTGAAAGATCTGTATGACAAGAACTTCAAAATCACAGAAAAATAAATCAAAGAAGATGGGAAGTTCTCCCATGATCATCAATTGATTGGATTAACATGGTGAAAATGGACATTCTACCCAAAGCAATCTACAGATTGCATGCAATCCCCAAACAATTCCAACACAATTCTTCACAGACATGGAAAGAGTAATTCTAAACTTCATATGGGAAAATAAAACATCCAGCATAGCCGAAACAATTCTCAATAATAAAAGAATTTCTGGAGGAATCACCATCCCTGAGCTTAAGTGTGTTCATTCCCATCCAAAAATGGAAGAATTGGAGCAGAGCAGAGACAGATCATTTCAAAATCTAGCTGAAAAGACACCAAATACTGTAGTTTCCTTAACAATAGAGGGAGCTTCAGTTTCACAGGGATTACATGTCTTCACCCCTCTAGGTTTGCAGACTACAACACAGTCTTTCTCTTCTTTGACTAGTTCTACTCCTTATATGCAGCTTTCTTTGGAAGATGTCTAGTGTCTCTGTTATACCTCCAGTCTCTTAGGAATTTGGTCAGAAACCAGATTTTTTTATAGCAACACACTATATTTCCTCAGAGTCCCCTGGCAATAGCTCCAGCCACCACATGTAGCCAGACCCCATGATCATAATTAAACTACAGAGGAACACTATATGGCACCCACGCTCATGCATCTTTCACATCTTTGAAACAAGTACCATGTGCCTGACACTGGCAAGTTCAGGTGTCATCTTAGGCTGGAATCTGATGCCCTGGACCAAAATCACAGATGCCTCTATAAGATGAAGCTTGTAAAAAGAATTCACCAGACCCTTACTATCTAGACTTAAGAAAAATCTCAGGATTTCTTTCTCAAGTGGAAGGCTTAACTGGGTCAGTTCTTCTCCTTAGGAGACTCATCCTATTGTTACTGTTCAGGGAAGGAGTCTTCTCTTTAATGGTAAAACAGCTGTCTTACCTAAAGTCTTTACTACTGGGATGAAGCAGCAGAATGAAAAGCAACTTGGAGAGGAAAGGGTTTATCTCATCCTAAAGTTTATAGCTTATTATCCATGCAAGCCAGGGCAGGCATGGAATCAAGGCTGGAATGTGGAGATAAAAATTGAAACAAAGCATATTGAGAAGAAAGGAGGAAGAGGAAGCTGCTTACTAGCTTGCTCTTCATGGCTTGCTTAACCTGCTTTCTTGTAGGACTGAGGAACACCAGCCTAGGGTTGGCACTACCCACAGTGACCTGGGATCAAAACATTAATCAATTGCCTGAGATTCCCTCTTTTCATAAATATTCTAGCTTTTGTCAAGTTCACACAGAAAGTAGCTAGCACAATCAATCTCTTGTTAACTTGATGTGCAAATGCATTACTGTTTAACCATAAATTCTTCTTTCTCATTCATCCTCAATATCTCATATTTATATTATGTTATGACATAAAATTTGGGTACAGTGTCTAGCAGCCTTCCAGGCACTGATCTCAAAATTCCTTTGAGTCTCACAGCAATGATTCCCCATTTAAAAAGTTAGTAAATAGCTGCCAGAAAGATATACTTTGGCCACTAGGTGGCAGAGTAGAAGCAGATGAAGCAAGGGTGATCTGGTACTCTGCCTTATCCGAGACTATCTGCTTAGTGAATGACTGGGGGAATCCCATTGACTGCTTGGGTTATATGTAAAGGGGTATATGCTGAGGAGAGCTTTGAGCTATGTCCTCTCTTATTGTTGTGGAGGCAAAAGAAACTCAAAGTAATAGAATTGGTGTTAATAGACTTGTTTAGGAGACATTAAATAACACAATGCAGAATTTGGGTAAGGGGTAACTGATTCCCCCCTACCTGTAATATCCCAAAGATAAGTCATATGCTAAACAGGACTTTGGCAGATTAATTAAACTTAGGATGCTAAAATATAAATGTTTATTCACCAAGATTTATCAACCATTATGTTCCATTATCATAACAAACCACCATCAAAAGGGCAGTTCAAGGGAGGTTACTTAGGTTCACAACATCATTAAGTTCTGGTCTGTCCTGAAGTGCCCCGTGTTCTTATCAGAAAAATCAGAATACTTTCACCTGTCCAAATGATCCTAGGTGACAAATATTCACAAAATAAGCAAGCAAACAAACAAACAAAAAAAGTTAGAGCACTTACAAAATAGTTCTTGCAATATTTTTTATTGTAGAAATCTCCCATCTGCCCAAGTAGGCAGATTTGTATTCTTCTGTCTCTGTTTAAATTGTTCAAGTGTAACCAAGGCAGGAGCTGAGGTTAAGAATAACAGTATATGTAAAATGCACAATCCAAGGTATTTATAAACTAGTGAAATTTTCTATTCAAGACTGACACTTTTTTATTCATTAGTTACTGCCAACCAGACATTTCAGTGACAAGTTTTCCTTCATGTCTAAATGTGTAGAGTGATTGATTACTGAGAAGACTCATTATTCTGTAACACAAGGATGCCACTATAATGGGATTATACCTTCTGCCCTGTCCTCTCCTTGCTGGTAGGCTTCTTAAAAAGTGAGATATTCTCAAAGATAGTTGGGCTGGTGCTCCTGGAAAGATGTTCTGATTGTCAGATTGAGGTGGTTGAGGCAGTGAAGAGCAGCAATTAGAACCTTACTATATTCAGAGGTGATCTTTAAATACCCCATCCTTGCATCCCCACATCTCCTTTATACTTTTACCTCCTTGTACTGTACCTACCATAGCCTTCTTCATCCTTCAGGGTCCAGTGCCCTTCTAGCAAATTCCTGTCTTCTTCTTTATCATCTGTTCTCCACCATATGCCTCCAACTTCTTTCTCAAGACCAATACTCATTGTCTAGTTACTCCAGCTTGCTGTTTCATGGTCTGAAAGTTGGGTTAGATTCTAGGCAAAGAAGGTTTTTTTTATTTAGTTTTAATTAATTACTTTACTTATTTATATTCCAAAGGTTGCCTGCCTCCCAGAGTTCTTCACCCCATTCCCTTTCCCTTTGACTCAGAAAGGGTACTCCCACATGCCCCTGTCATCCTGCTTTCCTGTGCATCAATTCTTTACAGGATTAGGCACATCCACTCCCACTGAGGCCAGACAAAGCAGTCCTTTGCTATGCATGTCCCAGAGGACTCCTTAGCCCTTGTATGCTCTCTTTCATTGTTGACTTAAACTCTGGGAGATCCCAGGGGTCTGGGTTAGGTGAGAATATTGATCTTCCTATGCATTTGCCATCTCCTTCAACCTCTTAAATCCTTCCCATAACTCTTCCATAGTGGTTTTCAACCTCAGTCCAATTATTGTCTAAAAGTACCTGCATCTGGCTCAGTAAGCTGCTGGTTGAGCCTCTCAGAGGACAGCCATGCTAGGCTGTTGTCTATAAGGGCAACATAGCATCAGCAATAGTGTCAGAGTTTGGTGCCTGGTCATGGAATAGATCTGAGTTGGACCCATCAGTGGACAGTCTTCTCTTTAATCGCTGTTCCAATTTTGTCCCTGCATTTCTTTTAGAGAGAAACAATTTCAGGTCAATAATTTTGAAGGTGGGTTAGAAACCTAATCTCTCCAATGGGGGGTCATGTCTGATTATTATAGGAGGTCTCTTCAGGTTCTATCTCCCCACCATTGTGCATTTTGGTTAACGTCACCTCCACTGAATACTGGGAGCCGTTCATATCCTAGATGTCTGGGACTTTCAAGAGATTCCCTCCACCCCCAGTCCCCAGAAGCTACATATTTCCATTCATTCTCCTGACCCTCTGGTCTTCTCTTCTCTCCTCAACACCTGATTTTGCCTCTGTTCACATTCCCCCTCCTCTCTTCCACCCAGATTCCTCTCTCCATCTGCCTTCCATGATTATTTTATTCCGCTTTCTAAGAGGGATTGAAAAATCAACAATTGGTCTTCCTTTATGATAAATTTCATACAGTCTATGGGTTGTAACATGAGTTTTCTGTGTTTCTGGCTAATATCGACTTCTCAGTGAGTACATACCACATGTGTTCTTTTGGGTTTGGGTTATGTCATTCAGAATAATATTTTCTATTTCCATTCATTTGCCTGCAAAATTCATAATGTCCTTATTTTTAATAGCCAAATATTATTCCATTGTGTACATGAACCACATATTCTGTATTCATTCTTTGACTGAGGAACTTCTGGATGGCTTCCAGTTTTATTACAAATAAGGCTGCTGTGAACATGGTGGAGCATGTTTCTCTGTTATATGTTGGAGCGTTTTTGGGGTACATGCCTAGTAGTGGTATAGCTAGGTCTTTAGGTAGAAGTATTTCCAATTTTCTGAGGAACTGCTACATTGTTTTCCAAAGTGGTTTTACCAGCTTGCAATCCCACCAGCAATCAAGGAGCATTCCTCGTTTTCCACATTTGTGCCAGCATCTGCCGTTAACTGAGTTTTGTTCTTAACCATTTTGATTGGTGTAAGGTGAAATCTCAGGGTTGTCTTGATTTACATTCCCTGATCACTATGGATGAGGAACATTTCTTTAGATGTTTCTAGGCATTTGAGATTCCTCAGTTGAGAATTCTTTGTCTACCTCTATACCCCATTTTAATAATGCTATTTAGTGTTCTGGTGTCTAACTTCTTGAGTTCTTTGTATATATTGAAATTAGTCTTCTATTGGATGTAGAATTCTAAAGATTTTTCCCAATCTTCACCTTGCTTTTGTCTATTGACAATGTCCTTTACCTTAAAAGAGCTTTTCAATTTTATAAGGTCCCATTTGTCAATCTGTGCCATTAGTGTTTAGTTCAGGAAATATTCCCCTGTGAGGATGTTTTCAAGAGTCTTTCTTACTTTCTCTTCTAATAGATTTACATATATATTTTATGTGGAGGTCCTTGATCCACTTTGCTTTGAACTTTGTACAGGAAGATAAAAATGGATCAATTTGCATTCTTCTGCATGCTGACCACCAGTTGAACCAGTATCATTTCTTAAAAATACTGTCTTTTCACAGCCAGAATACAGCAAATACAGAGGCGAATGCCAGCTGCAAACCACTGAACTGAGAATAGGACCCCCCTTTGAAGGAATCAGAGAGAAAGAACTGGAAGAGCTTTCTGAGACCCCATATGTACAACAATGCCAAGCAACCAGAGCTCCAGGGTTCTTGCCATACCATTTTGACCCTTTGACCTCATAGGTTGCAATGAAAAGTAAGAGCACCAAAATGGATCTGGGTTCTGCTAAGACTGAACCCCCAGTGAACTAGATTGTTCTGCATGGGGGAGGATGGGAGGGGACCACCCATAAAGAGGGGGGAGGAGGGATTAGGGGGATGTTTTGAAACCAGGAAAGGGCATCTCGAAATTTAAGAAAGTTAATAAAAAAAATGCTGTTTTTTTTTCTACTATATGGTTTTGGCTTCTTTGTCAAAGATCAAATGACCATAGGTGTGTGGGTTCATTTCTGGGTCTTCAATTCTATTTCATTGTTCTACCTGCCTGCTCTGTACTAGTATCATGCAGTTTTTATCATTATTTCCCTGTAGTACAGGGCATTTAATATCATCTTTTTGCCTACATTAGGGAAGTTTTCTTCTATGATTTTGTTGAAAATATTTTATGGCCCTTTGACCTGGAAATCTTCACATTCTTCTATTTCTATAATTCTTAGGTTTGGTTTTCTTCATGGTGTCCTAAATTTTCTGGATTTTCTGGGTTAGAAACTTTTTACACTTTGTATTTTTCTTTGACCAATATGTTAATATGTTCTATGCTGTCTTCTATGCCTGAGATTCCCTCTTCAATATCTTGTAATCTGTTGGTGATACTTGCATCTGTGATTGCTTATCTCTTTCCTAGATTTTCCATCTCCAGAATTATCTCCATTTGGGATTTCATTACTTTTTCAATTTCTTTTTTTAGATCCTGAAGGATTTTGTACAATAATTTCACCTGTTCGATTGTTTTTCTTTAAGGGATGTATTTGTTTCTTCTTTAATTGCTTCTACCAGTTTGCCTCTGATTTTTATATTTCTTTGACTGAGTCATTTATATCCTCTTCATTGGCCAGAATCTTTAGGTCAGAATCTTGCTCTTCAGGTATGCCAGGGTATCCAGGACTTGGCTTGTTGGTATAACAGAAATGCATTCTGGTGGTACCAAATTATATTATCTTACATTGCTTATGCTCTTGCACTTGCCATTTCCCATTTGGTTACATGTGGTATTAATTGGCCTGTATATCTTGGACTGGAACAGGCCTCCTTGGAGGTAAGCAGAGCAGTGTGACCTGAGTATTATCAGTCCTCTTGGGAGGCAGGAAGTGTTGTCTCTGATTAGGTCAGGCCTTCTATGTTCCTGGTTAGAGCAGACCATCTTTGTCCCAGGTTAGAGCAGGTCTCCTGTGTCCCTGGTTAGGGTAGAACTCCTGTGAGACATACAGTCAGGCTATTGAGTCCAGGGTGGTGGCAGGCACACTGATCTGTCCAGTGTGCAGGTGGAAGTGCAGACCAGAAGGACTGTGGGGCTCAGGCAGCCAAGATAGATCCCAGTCTCCTGTGCTCTGTGTGGGTCTCAGCTGGTGTGGGTATTGGGGAAGGCATTTCACCTGTGTCCCTGGTTATGGTAGACATTCTGGCAGGCATTCAGGCTGTGGGGTCAGCAGGAGGGCAGGCACACCAATCTACCTTTGGTGCACGTATAGGTACAGACCAGAAGGACAATGAGTGCAAAGAAGTTTCTTAACATGATGACATTGGTGAAAGAATGTAAAGAGTTTTTCCATGTCCCATGTGGTCAGATCAAGTACTCTGTTTGACATCTTTGATCTTTGTCCTTACTGCCTTGTCCACCCTCAACATCTAGGTTCAATAAACTTCCCTGCCCACCTCAAATCATTCCTCTCATGAGTCAAAGTTATTATGCCTCTATCAAGTTCAATGTTCATTTGTTTCCTTCCTTCAAAATTCATTTGTTTTCCTCCATGGCCATTTTTTTCATACTCGTTTATCAGAATGATTGGCTCGCTTCTGTCTAATGCTTAAATATCAGCCCTGAATAAGTGGCTTACACTTACTTATTCTTTTTATCCTCTGACATATACTCAGTGTTCATGTCAAATCTTAGGGTATTTGTGAGAAAAGGAAAAGTACTGTGAGATTAAAAGTACCCAAGAACATGTGTTTTGAGTAATCTCCGCACATTTATAAAAACAGGGACTGCTCAGGGTGATCCCTTTAATCTCTCATTTCTAGATGCCTGGAGGAAAGCAGAGAATGTGGGTTAGTATTTCATTGTAACAGTAGAAAAATATCTCCATTGCGTCTATATTTGTTGCTATTGGTACCTAATCAGACCAACAAGCTATGAAGAGAAAGAGGATACCCTTAAAGGAGTCTCTGGGTGGTTCTTGGGGGACTTTTGGATGAACATACACAAAGACAACCAGATGTAAATTCTATAGATTCACTTATACCTCTAAGGAATTTTGGAAAAATTTTGGGAAAAAAGCCTTTTGGAAAGACTAGGGAGATGAGAAATGATGACGCACAGAAATTTCATTAGTCATCTCTGAGTAGCAACTGAGAGTTTGGGCTATCCATTTACTGAGTAACTGATTCTCTTTACAGATCCTCGACCTTTTTACTGTGCCTCCTGATGGACTTTGCTAAGGTCCAGGATACAGTTTGTATTACAAAATTGTGCTGATGGGGGATTCAATGAGAGTGTCACTGTGAAATATGTGAAAAGAAGGTATGTATTATTAAGACAAATTATTCTGTAATAGGTTTTAGAAGTCTGGATATGTGTGCTGTTCTACATATGTAGGACTTCAGAACCTTTCTGTACTTCTGTGGCCTCCAAGCACTTGGCAGTCTATTACTAAGCTCTGGGACCTTGTCCTCTTCCTGAATGTGTATTGATGTTTCACTGGCTAAACTAAGGATAGACAAATGTTCTGTGCTTCTTTCCATCAAAAATTTTCTCCATTTTTTTTCAGATTTTCTCCATCTTCTCCATTTCTCAGATTTCTGGTTTCCTCCCTTCTTTCCATACGTCTATGCAACATTTAGAACATAACAAGCCCTCAACCTCCTTTCTTTATTCTTATTCATTTTGATGAAACGTGTCATGTTTGATAAAGACTAAATTTTCCTGTAGGTTCTCCAATGGTAACATGACAGATTTGATGTCAACCCTTCAGTTAAGTGATTAATTTTCTGCTAGGCTAACAAGCAAACAATACCTTCAGAATATTCTTCCCTAGTCATAGAATGCAGGGCATGTTATAAGATAGTTTCTAACTGCAGTGATCTTAGATTATCAATAAAATGGAAAGGAGGGTAGCATTTATTTTAACAAATTAATTAAGAAATTTGTTTACCCACACTGACAAGAGTACAGGATTATCAAAAATTCCAATTCATCTTCTTATACAGGAAACATAGATGAATGTAATAGGAAGGGACCAATACAAACTGTGACTCTCTAATCATTTGTTTCTCCTACCAGACTCTACTTGCCAGGATTCAACAACCTGGTAATAATCTGTCCAAACTGTGATTCCATAAATGACTTACACAACTGATCAGATTAGAGACCTCACATCCTACTTGTCTTAGGAAATGTCCTCTCAGACATGCCAGAAACAATGTTGTGGAATCTCTTAGACTCCTCAGTGCTATCAAGAGACTAGGATTATACATCACTGATTGAAGACACTTCTGTAACACAATGTTCTTTTCTACTACACGTTCACACACACATGGGATTTTTGATCTATCTGGAAATTTCCTGATTAGCTTGATTCTTAGTAATTCTATAGATTTTGAAATTATGTCTATCTGGAATTTTTATTTCTGTATTTTTTCTAATGGATTTTTTGTTCAAACTAAAAAAGTATATAACAATGCTTTTGAGAAGCCATGCTACTATCCTATGTTACCCTGCAGATTCATAGCCCATTTACTGTTTCAAGTGAATGTCAAAGCATTTAGAATAATGGATATGTTATATGTGTTTGTATGTATTTAAACACAAATACTATATACATCTAAATATTTAAAATAATGATAACCCTCTTTAATTGTTCCACTTGTTAAATTATGGTCTGACCGTATGTGTAGCCTTGCACCTGCTTTCAACATCATACATCTAAGATTTCCTGCTTACTCTACCTCATCTTACCTAACCTCAGCTTTTTTTTTTTTTTTTTGGATATCAAGACATTTAATCAGAGGGCTCTGACATTTCAGAATATGAAGGTTTGGAGTTCTGTTGGCTTTGGTAGCCTCAGCTTTTTAAAATCTTTATTTTTACATTGTGTACAAGAGGGTATTGTCTGCATGCTGCCCATACACCATATAAATGCAGTACCTTTGGAGGTTATAAGCACAGCGAGATTTCCTGGAACTAAGCTCACTCTCTATTGTGAGGTGCCATGTGATCCTTGAGAGTTGAACTCTGGTCATACACAAAACAATAGTCTTCTTAACTGTTTAATGATCTCACGAGTTCTTGTCTTCATTTTTAAAATTAAGCAAGTAGGGAACCATGGAAAGGGGGTTGTCTTTAAAAATTCTTAGGATCATATGGTGAGAGAAGAAAATTGGCTTCAGCAATTTGCCCTTTGACTTTCATACATGTATTAAATAAATAATCTACTTAAAAACATTCTAAATAAATGAAATATAAGTAAAGGCAAATAACTACAGTACCATTTACATGCTGTAAAACTTATTCTTTTTAGATATGCCTTTTTCTTTAATATAGCACAGATTTACTGTCTCCTGACCGCATTTTTAATATTTAGAATATCTGTATCATTTCCAGAAATCCCTTTGTTGCTTTCATGATTATGTCCTCATATCAGACTCTGATAAACATTGCTTTCCCATTATTCTATGTTCTTGCATTGATAAAAAAAATTCTGTCTCCTCTTTTTTTTCATTTTCTTTTTTATTATCTCTTCCTTTTATTTCTTTTCCTTTTTGAGGCTAAGAGTAAACACAATGTCCACAGCTTGCTTGGGAAATACTCTATTACAGAGCTAAGTTCAAAAGCTAAGTGAATGAACTTTGGTTGTTTATGATTGATATTGAGGTAGCTTATGTATCTTAATGGCAGACAATCCCCTTTCATTTGAACTGTTTACAGCATCTGTGCTATTTCAATTAAGCCAGATCTGTTTACATTTATATGTGTTGCTGCATATAAGTGGATTCTTATTTACAGCACAATAATATTTTATCATTAGAACAAAATTTAAGCATTTGTTATTTGATGTGTATTTGGGTGATGTCTTAGTTAGGCTTTCTATTGCTGTGAATCTTACAGTTCCAGGTAATGTTTCACTTCTGAGGAAATCAGTTCAGAAACTGAAGCAGGGCAGGAATCTGGGGGCATCAACTAAAGTAGAAGCCAGAACAATGTTTTCTGGACATTGGTTCCATGGCTTGCTTCATTTGCTTTTTTTTCTGTTACCACCATGACCACCAGCCTGGGTTGGTTAATGGCCATGCTTGGCTAGGTCCTCTCACATTAACCATTAATCAACAAAATCTACCACACACAAATATGGTGAAGATGTTTTTCCAATTAAGAATCCCTCTTCTCAAATGAATCAGATTATATGCAATTGATAAAACATTAAACAGAGCACATGTTTTAAGATGTTCTGCAACATTCAAACAGTTCTGGGTACAATTTATTTCAGAACTTAATGGTGTTGTAATTTATTTTTTGACTTCCTGTTCTGAAAATGTGATTCACATTCAATAAAAGTATATGCTATTTACTTTTTATCATTTCCATAATCAAACACTTCTCAAACACAATTTAGGGAAAGAAGAGTTGATTTGGAATTGTTTTTGGGATACAGTCAACCATAGTAGGAAGGCGTGGTGACAGGTGTGTGAAGAAGCGGGTCATGTTATATTTACAGCCAGGAAGCAGAGAGAGATGAATGCAGGTGCTTTGTCTGCATCTTTCATCCCTTTTCTATTTAGACCAAGACTCCAGCTCATAGATTGTCTCATGAATATTTTGAGTGGATCTCCTCAGTTAACCTGGAAAACCCTATGACAAGAAGTTTAATGCTTGGGATGCTGAATAGCTGTGGTGGGCCCTGCTCCCATTCGGCTGTACTATCTCATGTGCTTTACTGTACAGCAAATGGCCTTTGTGTTCCATAATTTCCACAGTCGATGGATGTAGTTCAGGCCCTACTATGCAGTGTTCAGCTATGGTAATTGTCAGGCTACATGCATAAATGTGGTATATTCTCCATCCAAAAATTAAGACATATCTGCAGGACTTCCTCGAACATGTTTCCAGTTCTCTAAGAGGATTATTGATGCATGTCTAATAAACGTGGAATTAACTTCATAGGAAACTTTCAGAGACGTCTCCAGAGGATGGAATAAGGCAATGATTTTGTAGGTAGCATCAGAATTACTTATTGACACGGTTAATAGCATATCAATATCCTTTAACTCCTCAAACGTACTCACTTTTAAATCACATCGTTGTGTTTGACACATTTGAATGAATTTGTGTGTAGGATTTGAAGGGTGAGTCAGTAATCTTTTCTTCATTAAATATTCACCTATGAACATCCAGTTCTTTTTCTACTGAAAATGTTTGAGACACCATCCTTAATTTAAAATTATCTTGGTGCCATTAGAATTATCTAATGACCATAGTCAAGTAGGTGTATTTCAGAGATGTCCCTTTTATCATTGACTACATGAACTAATGACTACAGGTATTTAGAAATCCTAAAATCAAACAATGTGACTCACCTAACTTTATTCCTCCTTAAAATTAAGTTGTTGTTAGAACAAGTCACTGGAAACATTATTATATTATGAGTTACAAAGATTGCTTAGTGGTTAAGGTCATTTAATATTCTAGTAAAGGACCTAGTATAGTACACAACATCCACCTCAGGGTAATCACAACCAGTTATAACTAGGGATCAAGGGTATTTGTAGTTAAGTACCACTTTAGGGTTCAGAAGACACCAAAATGTGCCTATTACAAATAAAAACAAGTGTGGATATGCATATAAATAAATACGTAAATGCATAAATACATAAATACATAAATAAATGCAAAGAAATTATTACTAGATGAATCGGAAATTAAATCCATATATATATATATATTAAGAAAGAGCAAAGGAATCTAAATCATACAGTAAGATGCACAACCTGCTAAGATTGTAATTTGTTGTTTGTGTACATATATGATTTGAGAGATGACCACTCTGTGTTATACAACTATATGGGAATTCATCTCTGGAAGATGCTAATTCTCCTTTTCTGAGTAGTTATTAGCTGTTTATAATTCTTTGTTTAGGGGTGGGAACCCATGAATTAACTTTAATTTTCTGAAACAGTTTAAATATCCATATGCTATGTAGAATTCAGCATTTTTTAAGATCAATGGCATGGTATGCCTATTCTCCCTTTTTAGCCATATATATAATTAATTTTAAAAATTTTTTATTAGATATATTTCTTTACTTACATTTCAAATGTTATTCTCCTTCCCGGCTTCCTGTCCACCCCCTCCTCTCCCCCTCCCCCATATGGGTATTCTCCAAATAGATCCCCCTTACCACCCCACCCATATTCACCTGCACTGGGGGTCCAACCTTGGCAGGACCAAGTGCTTCCCCTTCCTCTGGTGCCCCAAGAAGGCTATTCTCTGCTACATATACAATTGGAGTCCTGTGTCAGTCCATGTATAGACTTTCTGTAGTAGTTTAGTCCCTGGAAGCTATGGTTGGTTGGCATTGTTGTTTTATGGGGTTGCAAGCTCCTTCAAATCTTTCAATGCTTCCTCTGATTTCCCCCAAGGGGGTCCTGTTCTCAGTTCGCTGTTTTGCTGCTAGCATTGACCTCTGTATTCGACATGCTGCGGATGTGTTTCTTGGGAGAGATCTACATCCGGTCCCTTTCAGCATGCATTTTTAGCTTCATCAATCTTATCTGGTTTTGGTAGCAGTATATATATGGGCCACATGAGGGGCAGGCTCTGAATGGCCATTCCTTGAGTCACTGCTCTAAACTTTGCTTCTGTATCCCCTCCTATGGATATTTTTTTAACCTTTTAAGAAGGAGTGGGAGGATCCAGATTTTGGTAATCCTTCTTCTTGAGTTTCCTGTTGTCTGTGGATTGCATCTTGGGTAATTCGAAATTCTTTGGCTAATATCCACTTATCAGTGAGTGCATACCAAGTGTGTTATTCTGTGATTGAGTTACCTCACTCAGGATGATATTTTCTAGTTCATTCCATTTACCTATGAATTTCATGAATTCATTGATTTTGATAGCTGAGTAGTGCTCTACCACATTTTTTAAATCCATTCTTCTGTTGAAGGACATTTGGGTTCTTTCCAGCTTCTGGCTATTATAAATTACGCTGCTATGAAAATAGTGGAGTATTTGTCTTTGTTGTATGTTAGAGCATCTTTTGGGTATATGACCAAGAGAGGTATAGCTGGGTCCTCAGGTAGTGGAATGTCCAAATTTCTGAGGAACCTCCAGACTGATTTACAGAGAGGTTGTACCAGTTCACAATCCACCAACAATGGAGGAGTGTTTCTCTCTCTCCACATCCTTGCCAGCATCTGCTGTCACCTGAGCTTTTAATCTTGCCAATCTGACGGGTATGAGTTAGCATCTCAGGGTTGATTTGATTTGCATTTCCCTGATGACTAAAGATGTTGAACATTTCTTTAGGTGCTTCTCAGAGATTCCATGTTACTCAGCTGTGAATTCTTTGTTTAGCTCTGAACCCCATTTTTAATAGGGTCATTTGTCTCTCTGCAGTCTAACTTCATGAGTTCTTTGTATATTTTGGATATGAGCCCTCCATTTTTAATAGGGTCATTTGTCTCTCTGCAGTCTAACTTCATGAGTTCTTTGTATATTTTGGATATGAGCCCTCAATAAGTTGTAGGATTGGTAAAGATCTTTTCCTAATTGATTTGTTGCCGTTTTGTTCTAATGACAGTGGATTTTGCTTTACAAAAGCTTTGCAGTTTTATGATATCCCATTTGTCGATTTTTGATCTTAGAGCATGAGCCATCGGCGTTTTGTTCAGGAAATTTTTTCCATTGCCTTTTCAGGACTCTTCCCCACGTTTTCTTCTGTTCATTTGAGTGTATCTGGTTTGATGTGGAGGTCCTTGATCCACTTGGACTTAAACTTTATACATGGTGATAAGAATGGATCGATTTTCATTCTTCTACATGCTGACCTCCAGTTGAACCTGCACCATTTGTTGAAAATGCTATTTTTCTCCCAGTGTAAGGTTTTAGCTCCTTTCTCTTATATTTTTGGTTGTGAGCCTAGCCTTTAACGGCTGAGCCATCTTTCCAGTCCTTTAGCTCCTTTCTCAAAGATAAAGTGGCCATAGATGTGTGGGTTTGTAGAGGGCCGCAATAACATGCGCCACCACTAGATGGCGCTGGCTTCCGCTGCGCCCCACGTGGAAGGCCAGGATAGCCTCCGCCATTACAAGATGGCGCCAGCCTTCGCCGCGCCAGCCGACTTCCTTTCAGGAAGTTAACTGTGTGCGCATGTGCAAGAGTGCCTTCATGCCAGGTCTTTGCCCACTCCGGGGCGTGCCTATGAGATCATGGGCAAGCAACCAATCAGGCGTGGACACGCCACATTAGGGTGTATATAAGCAGCGCCATTCTGGGGCTCGCTCTCTCCTCTTCAAGATGCAATAAACGCTTTGCTGCAGAAGGATCCTGGTGTCCACGCCCGTTCTTGCTGGCGAAGGCGTTGGCGCGACATTTGGTGCTGAAACCGGAACAAATGCCACACCATCGCCTGGCGCTGAGAGGAGAGCCTCATTTCATGGAGAGGGTCCAGAACTGCAGGTCGAGAGGTAAGCTCTGAGAGGCATGTTTGGTCTTGATACAGCATGTCAGAAACAGAGTGGGATGAAAGATTAAAGAGCTCAAAGAGAAAAGGTGCACATAAGAAAAAAGGCCCTTCCAAGGACTTTAGATCCGAGGAAGCGAGAGATAAGGGAAAGGACGCCCTGGGAGAGAAACAGAGGAAGGAGAAGAAAACCCCGAAAAAAAGCCTTTATCCGGTAGAGGAGTTAGAGGCTTTGGGGCTTGATAGTTCAGAAACAGACAAGCTTAGCCCCTCTGAGGAAGAGGATTTAGAAGATGAGGCAGCTCGCTATGAAGAAGAAAGATATGGGCCTAGGTGGAGAGCCACTGTGAAGAAACCGAAAGTTATGGATCCTTCGTGGACAAGGCTGGTAATTTTGTTTATTTTTTTCTTTGTGTGGGAAGCCGTTACAGCCGTTAGGACAGGTCAGAGGGTCCTTACAGAACAACAAGAAAGTATGTCGGAGGGAGAAAAGGTCTCTAAAGAAAAAATGAAAAGAAAAGGAGATAAAAGGAACACAGTATTTTGGGAGAAAAATTTTGTCTTTGTGCTGGTAAAAGGTGTGATCAGGCTCTATAAGATTTGCAGAGTCATACTGATTAGGCTTGATAGAGGCAGACCGCCTGAAAATTTATTCAGGAGAATCAAACAAAAGGACATCTCAATGCCCATGCACAGCTTGATGGAGTTAATGTAATTGGGTTGTGAGTGGAAATACTCAGGACTGTGTTTCACTTCCATACCATTGGCGAATGTCAGTCGTGCTGCTCAGATAATATATCTCAGTATCTTACAGGAATTGGGTTTCAACACGTTGGTGGACTAGTCCAGGAATTGAGACAATCCATCGCCCATATCGACTCCACTCGAGTGGATAGTCGCGGTGAACACCATCTGGTTTTTTCCCTATTTGTCTATTGTTTGTCTCTGGTGCACCAGGATGTCCCCATGTCTGTCAGTGTATGTCTGTGGTTTTTGTTTCTCGTTGTTTAAATGTTTTATGTTTCATGTTCAAAAGAAAAAATGGTAAAAACTTTACCTGCTGGTTGTACACACCTTGACTTGGTTTTAACTCGTTTCAAAAAGGAACAAATGAATAAAAAACAGTTTCAATCAGGTTTTTAGAGCCCTGTGCCTGGAGCCAGGTGTCTAGATTAGCTGGAGAAGCTGCCCAGAGGCTAAGCGTCTACACGAGCTGATCTTAAAGGCGCCAACAGCTTCTCAGCTTCTTCGATACAAGAGTTGATAGCTGTTTCTCTTAGAAAAATCCCTGACTTATTATTTTGACTCAACAGGTGACAAGGTGCTTCTCTTAAAATCATAGCTAAAAGGGTAAAAATGATGTTTGGTCTAAATATTAAAGATAGGTGTAGCCACTTCAATTTTGTTTCTCATTGGTTTTAAATGTATAAATATGCTCTACTTGCCTTGGTTATGGACTATTGGCTTTCAAGTTATTGGATATGGTTAAAAAGGTATAATATTGGTAACAGAAAGTTGACATAAAGCTGGTAATCTGGATGGTGTCATTCTAGATAACATGTGACATGAGCCAACCTAGGGAAACAGGTCTAAATTGAGATAATATTTTTATGGAATTCTTATTCTAGAAACCAGGCTTCTAAAAGAATTTAGGACAATGTCTCTTTGTTGAGGTACTGGAGACTACACCATTGTGCGTTGATATGTAGGAACTGGCAGTCAAACTTTGTAGCATGAAGGATAGACTTGGTGTCTTGGAGACTAGATTTTGGAGACTAGATTGTTTGTTGGAGGTTGAGTTTTGCTTTCCAAAGTTGTGGTTTGCCCTGAAGCTATCTGTATTTTAATGCTAATTCCACTGCCCCAAAGACAGCTGCCTAGTCACATACTCAGAACTCAGGTGACCTTGTGGTTGTGCTCTGTTACAAGGAGAATTTAAGGGTTGTGATTTAGGATTGCCAGTGTTACATTGACTGACTCAAACTTATTTTTAATTGAGAAAAAATCAAACAGGTAGAGATTGTTACAGGATTTACGAAGGATTGATGAGGGTTTGGAACTTGTGAGAGCATTGTATAGCCTGTTTGCTTACTCCAACTGCCATTTCAAGATTTAGAGGATTGTTTCTGTACAATTTGTTTACGTCCTGGCAATTGTGAGTTTTCATTTTGTGAGCTTGGTTATAATTTTAGAGAGCCCATGAAGTGATATCATTAAAAATTTTTACAAAAGAATGGCTAATAGCCTTATATTATGTAATTTTGTTGCTTCTTCAATGTAAGAAGTTAGAACTTTGAATCTTTCGGTGTATATGGAAATTTTTACTACAAATCTTTGCTCTCAAAATGAGCTTTAATATTTGGGGAGTAGCTGTTACACTACTCCAGAAAAGAATATTTGAAACTAATTTTAAGCTTCTAAGGATATATTAATTGCCAAAGTACCTCACCTTACCAGAGGACTTAAGCCTTTGTTATGCACATTGGAGATAAAGCTTCAGCTGTGTTAATACAGAATTGTAGACTAGAGTCATGGAAGTATTTTAAAAAGAAACCTGGTGAAACATATCTTATTCCAAACAACAGTTAATTGGTTATTACAAAATACTGATATTTGGCCTATCACATATACAAATTTTCAGGCAAAGTTGATTTTACTCTTTGCATGCTTTTTTATTTACTGCAAATTTGTGCATGCTGAAAGAATAAAAAATGCAGCCAAAAAGTCAAAAGTTTAGGAATGCTGTCCCACCCATAAGAAGCCCTAAATACCTCCAATTCCAGACCCTGCCCTCTACCTGAAAGTAGAGCCTGCTCTCCCAGGAACTAGAGGAAAGGACTTAAGATAAGGCCCTTAGATATGCGATTCCCGACCTGGTAAAGATAATAGAAAGCCTCTCCCAGGAACTAGCTGACCATAAAGTTAAATTAGAATCTTAAGAGAACAACCTTGAGAAGCTGGAAGCTTCTCCTAGGAACTAAAGGGAACACAAAGTTAAGCAATCTTGAGAGACTGGAAGCTTCTTGTGATTTTCCAAAGACACCACCCCTGCCCCCCTGGGTTGTGGTTTCTCCCTTTAAATACCCTTCCTCCCAGCCTCTCGGGGTCGACACCTCTGTCTCCTGCCTGGCATAGTGTCGGCCTGGAGATCTCCATAATAGATCTCTGTAATAAACCTCGCCTTTGCATATTACATCCCTGTGTCTCCCTGTGTCTGGGGTCTGTGACTTCCCAAGACTTGAGTAAGGGTCTCTCTTCGGGGATCTTTCCATGTAACCCATAGAAAATGTTCTTACTGTATTTATAGGTGGTTCATCTAATGAAAATGCTACATATATAATTGGACCACTTGTTTATTCTCTTGAGTTTCTATTGCTTCAACACAGATTATTAAATTACGTGCTATAGCCACTGTTTTTAAAATGTTAAAAAATCAAGCTTTCAATTCACATACTGATAGCCAATGTGTGGCTTGTGGTTTACAATTGATTTCATTTACTTAATGCTTTATTAGAGGCAGGTTTTCTACATAAAATCAGTGAGTGATTTCAGTGTGAATGTCTGACAACTCACTGTCCTTTCAGTGCTCTGGCTCAGACAACTAAACAGAACCATAGACCCAGCTCTTTGAAAATGGTAATGGAGTTGATAACACACCCTCACGAAAAGAGGAAGACTCCAGTTGCTTACATTCAATGCCCAGCCTCACCCTGCCAACTCAGGGATTTCTAGATAAGGCTAAATCTGGACCTTGTTTACAGGATTTGGCATTTCTAAGCAATGCTTATGTTTAGGTAAACAAAGCTGGTGAGGGGCTGGAGTGATGGCTTAGTGGTTAAGAGCACTAAATACTGTTCCTTTATAGGACATTTAAGAACTCAAACTGGATTGCCTGGGCTCTTTAGCAAGGGAGGACAATAATACCAGACAGATTATAGGTCTTACATAAGAACAATTAGTGAAAAAATCTCATTCTTTATATATCCAATACAATATGCTGGAGACAATAATTTGGTATACAAGTGCTCAGTGTCCTCAATTTTATCCTCGAGGACTTACCTTAATAAATAATATCTTTACTATATCTTAATAAATAAAAAGGGGGAGTTATCCCTGTATGCTAAACAATGCTCCTTTTATTTCAATTTTAAAAATTTGGATGCCAAAGTTTATGGCACCCTACAACTAGGCATACTTCTGCCTAGGTGAAATAGAGAGATCCACATATTGACATGATCCTGTCCAGATATTTTATATGGGGAAGAGGGAATGTTTGTGTTTTTTCTACAGGATGCTACAAGAGTGTGCCAGCTGCCTGGGTGGTTGCTGAGACTTGCTGATCCTGGTTACATGAAGATTCAGCTCTCGTGGTTCGGGTCCCTAGAGTCATTCCTCTGCCCTGAAAGGAAGGTGGAAGATCCCCCCTTCACCTTTTGTCATCACAGAGATTTTGCCGTTGCTACAGTCAGTGTTACCGCTGCGTGTTCCCGTCCCACTGTGGCCTACGCTCAGACTCTGTACACTGCTGCTTGCTGACTCCAGCTGTTACCCCTGTCCCTTCATTTCCCTGGTGACTCTTGCTGCCTTAACTGGTAACTGGTGTTGCCATTTTACAGACTGTAGCTTCACAGAAAGCCACCTGTGTAAAGCTACAGTGACTGGAGAACTCTGTCCTGGTCATACAGATCTCAGAAATTGGTTCCATTGTCTGCTGGTTGTTCCAGAGAAGAATGACTGATCCTGAACTGTCCTGGAAAAGACCTTGACACTTTCGCTGCTATTGTAGCAGCCATTACTGCTGCAGACATTGTGTCTGCAGTGTCTGGAGTTATCCTCCCCCAATCTATTGTTAGACAAGTACAGTGGGTGAACTTTCTGGAGTAGTTACTAACAATTGGGAATTCTAAATTTTATTATAGGAGTGGCTTGACCACGGCCCTTGGTGGTAACAGCTGAGGAGGACCAAATGAGGTGCCCACTACTTATCGGGAGTGGCTCTGTTTGATGCAGCCCTATGCTGTGGATCAGTATTCATACCATGGTTGGTTTGCAAACTCAGATCTCAACAGTAACGTGACAAGGCCGTTATTCACTCAAGCACTTGTGGCCATTGTACAAAGGGCCTCCCCTGGAATTTGGTTAGCTTGCTCAGGATTTACTCTGTATCTGAGTTCCCTGCTCCTGCACCCCATGGACCTGCGGGTCCATTGCACTGGGAGGAGAGGGATTCTCTCTGTATTCTGAGTTCTCTGCTCCTGCACCCCATGGACCTGTGGGTCCATTTGCACTGGGATTGAGAGAGACTCAGTGATTTCCTTTGATCAGCCCTTGCACATCGCTGAGGTTTCCTCATTGCACGCGATAGGGTGATCATGACTGCTATAAAATTATAAGGGTGAGATGTAGAGGGCCGCAATAACATGCGCCACCACTAGATGGCGCTGGCTTCCGCTGCGCCCCACGTGGAAGGCCAGGATAGCCTCCGCCATTACAAGATGGCGTCAGCCTTCGCCGCGCCAGCCGACTTCCTTTCAGGAAGTTAACTGTGCGCATGTGCAAGAGTGCCTTCATGCCAGGTCTTTGCCCACTCCGGGGCGTGCCTATGAGCTCATGGGTAAGCAACCAATCAGGCGTGGACACGCCACATTAGGGTGTATATAAGCAGCGCCATTCTGGGGCTCGCTCTCTCCTCTTCAAGATGCAATAAACGCTTTGCTGCAGAAGGATCCTGGTGTCCGCGCGTCGTTCTTCCTGGCGAGACGTTGGACGCGCGACATGGGTTCATATCTGGGTCTTTAATAATGTTCCACTGATCTATCTGCCTGTCTCTGTACTAATACTATACAGTTTTTATGACTATTGCTCTGTAATACTGCCTGAAGTCAGGGATGGTGATTCCCCCAGAAGTTCTTTTATTATTGAGTATAGTTTTTGCTATCCTGGGTTTTTGTTAATCCAAATAAATTTGCAAATTACTTTTTCTATCTCTAAAAAGAATTGAGTAGGAAATTTAATGGGGATTGCATTGAATCTGCAGATTGCTTTTGGCAAAATGGCTATCTTTTCCATATTAATCCTGCCTTTCCACGAGCATGAAAGATCTTTCCATCTTCTGAGATCTTCCTCAATTTCTTTCTTCAGACACTTGAAGTTCTTGTCATACAGATATTTCACTTGCTTGGTTAAACTCACACCAAGATATTTTATATTATTTAGGACTACCGTGAAGGGTGTCATTTATATAATCTCTTTCTCAGCTTGTTTATCCTTTGAGTAGAGGAAGACTACTGATTTGTTTGAGTTAATTTTGTACCCCGACACTCTGCTGAAGTTGTTTATCAGGTTAAGAAGTTCTCTGGTGGAACTTTTGGGGTCACTGAAGTACACTATCATATCATCTGCAAATAGTGGTATTCTTATTTCTTCCCTCCCAATTTGTATCGCTTTGACCTCCATTCACTGTCTGATTGCTCTGACTAGGACTTCGAGTACTATATTTAATAAGTAGGGAGAGAGTGGGCAGCCTTGTCTAGTCCCTAATTTTAGTGGGATTGCTTCAAGTTTCTCTCCATTTAGTTTGATGTTAGCTGCTGGTTTGCTGTATATTGCATTTATTATGTTTAGATATGGGCCTTGAATTCCTGATTTTTCCAGGATTTTTATCATGAAGGGGTGTTGAATATTGTCAAATGCTTTCTCAGCAGCTAATGAAATTACCTTGTGGTTTTTATCTTAGAGTTTATTTATATAGTGGATTACATTAATGGATTTTCATATATTAAACTATCCATGCATCCCTGGGATGAAGCCTACTTGATCATGATGAATGATTGTTTTGATGTGTTCTTGGATTCAGTTTGCAAGAATTTTATTGAGTATTTTTGCATCGATATTCATAAGTGAATTGGTCTTAAGTTCTCTTTCTTTGTTGGGTTCTTGTGTGGTTTCAGTATAAGAGTAATTGTGGCTTCGTAGAAGGAATTTGGTAGTGCTCTGTCTGTTTCTATTTTTGTGGAATAGTTTGAACAGTATTGGTATGAGGTCTTCTATGAAGGTCTGATAGAATTCTGCACTAAACCTATCTGGTGCTGGGCTCTTTTTGGTTGGGAGACTTTTAATAAATGCTTCTATTTCTTTAGGAGTTATGGGGTTGTTTAAATGGTATATTTGTTCCTGCTTTAACTTTGGTACCTTGTATCTGTCTACAAAATTGTCCATTTCCTCCAGATTTTCCAGTTTTGTTGAATATAGGCTTTTATAGTAGGATCTGATGATTTTTTTTAAATTTCTTCACATTCTGTTGTTATGTCTCCCTTTTCATTTCTGATTTTGTTAATTTGGTTATACTGTCTGTGACCTCTGGTTACTCTAGCTAAGGTTTTATCTATCTTTTTGATTTTCTCAAAGAACCAGCTCCTGGTTTTGTTGATTCTTTGTATATTCCTTTTCATTTCTACTTGACTGATTTCAGCCCTGAGTTCGGTTACTTCCTGCTCTCTACTACTCTTGGGTTTATTTAATTATTTTTGTTGTATGCTTTTACATGTTCTGTCAAGCTGCTAACATATGCTCTCCCTGTTTCTTTTCGCAGGCACTCAGAGCTATGCGTTTTCCTCTTAGTAGCACTTTCATTGCATCCTATAAGATTGGGAATATTGTATCTTCATTTTCATTAAATTCTAAGAAGTCTTAATTTCTTTCTTTGTTTCTTCCTTGACCAAGTTGTCACTGAATAGAGCATCATTCAACTTCCATGTATATCTGGGCTTTCTGTCATTATTGTTATGTAAGACCAGTCTTAGTGTGTAGTGATCTGATAGGATTCATGGGATTATTTCTATCTTCCTGTATTTGTTGAGGCCTGTTTTGTGACTGGTTATATGGTCAGTTTTGGATGAGGTTCCATGATGTGCTGAGAAGAAGGTATATCCTTTTGATTTACTATAAAATGTCCTATAAATATCTGTTAAATTCATTTGGTTCATAATGTCTGTTAGTTTCCCTATGTCTCTGTTTAATTTCTGTTTCCATGATCTGTCCATTGATGAGAGTGGGGGTGGTGAAATCTCCTACTATTATTATGTGAGGTGCAATGTGTGCTTACAGGTTTAGTAAGGTTTCTTTTATGAATATAGGTGTCCTTGCATTTGGAGCATAGATATTTAGGATTGAGAGTTCATCTTGGTGGATTTTTTCCTTTGGTGAATGTGAAGTGTCCTTCATAATCTTTTTTAATGACTTTTGGTTGAAAGTGAACTTAATTTAATATTAGAATGGCAACTCCAACTTGTTTCTTTGGGCCATTTACTTGGAAAGTTGTTTTCCAGCCATTTACTCTGAGGTAGTGTCTGTCTTTGTCTCTGAGGTGTGTTTCCTGCATGCAGCAAAATGCTGGGTCCTCTTTACATATCCAGTCTGTTTATTTCTTTTCACTGGGGAATTGGATCTGTTGACATTGAGAGATATTAAGGAATAGTGATTGTCGCTTCCTGTTATTTTTGTTGTTAGAGGTGGAATTATGTTTGTTTGTCTCTCTTTTGCTTTCATTGCAAGGAAATTATATTCTTGCTTCCTGCATGGTGTAGTTTCTCTACTTGTGTTGGAGTTTTCCCTCTTTTATCCTTTGTAGGCCTGGATTTGTAGAAAGATATTGTGTAAACAATGCCAACCAACCAGAGCTTCCAGGGACTAAGCCGTTACCCAAAGAATTTCTTTGTAAAGAACCTAACTAGCCCAAATGCTTGAATTATCCTAGACGCCTAGAACAAATGAATCTCAAGATGGATGATCAAAATTTGAATGCAGATCGCTCCTGAGAGACACAGCCAGAATACAGCAAATACAGAGGCGTATGCCAGCAGGAAACCACTGAACTGAGAACAGGACCCCCGTTGAAGGAATCAGAGAAAGAACTGGAAGAGCTTGAAGGAGCTCGAGACCCCATATGTACAATAATGCCAACCAACCAGAGCTTCCAGGGATTAAGCCACTACCCAAAGACTATACATGGACTGACCCTGGGCTCCCACCACATAGGTAGCAATGAATATCCTAGTAAGAGCACCAGTGGAAGGGGAAGCCCTTGGTCCTGCCAAGACTGAACCCCCAGTGAACGTGATTGTTGTGGGGGAGGGTGGTAATGGGGGGAGGATGGGGAGGGGAACACTCATAGAGAAGTGGAGGGGGAGGAGTTGGGGGGATGTTGGCCCGGAAACCGGGAAGTGGAATAACAGTCGAAATGTAAATAAGAAATACTCAAGTTAATAAAGATGGAAAAAAAAGAAAAAGAAAAAAAAAAGAAATCGAAATCCACAGAATATCCAGAGAAGTTGCCAAGTTTCAGTACTTATTTTATTTGCAAAGCAAGGCTACTTTCTTTGAAACAAAGTCTAACTGTACTGGAGCTCATAAATCAGGATATATCATGCCTCATGCAATGCTGGATTGCAGATACACATCACCATTGATGGGTCTGCTGCTTTCAAACAAGTGATATCCCCAGTTCTAAGTTAGTACCCTCTTATGACAACCGCTATATGTAAAAAGTCTTTAAGTATGATGCCATAGCCTTGTTTAAAATACTTGCCCCACACCCACATCCAGATACTTGGCCTGTTGCACTTTGTTCCACAAGAGGAAGCATCAAAATTCAAAGGTTAGACACACACAACTGGATCCAGCCATCCTATGTGTAATCTTAGAGCACTCAATAACAGTACAATATATTCTGACTCTTATTCAAGCTGTGTTTCTTACTTGGAATATATGAACTTTCCTTTTTCAAAATATGACTACATAGAATTTCCTCCCATACAGAAGGGGAGGTGGAGGGGTTAGGGGGAATAACAATCGAAATGTAAATAAGAAATACTCAAGTTAATAAAGGTTAAAAAAATAAATAAAAATTTAAAAAAAGAATATAATTCTGGAACATCCAGCATCAAAAATTCCTTCTTATACAGTGTCTAGTCTAACCAGACATGTTGTGTTTGGGAAGCTTGTTTGCTCACAGTAAAGAACATGATTGGTAAACCTGAAACCATGAATGTATTTATTAGTGACATTTTTAAAAGTTTATTTTAAAAACTCAGAAAGTAGAATAAAAAACAAAAACAAAAAAAAAAGTTTCCACTCTGTTTATTTACAGGTTGTTATCAATGTTCTTAAGGAATGGATGGCATTGGGCTTTGTATGATTAAGTGGGCAATTATATCTTATCAATTGGGTCAAATATTATTGTGTTGTGTGTTCTTTTATGTGACGGTTTAAGTGTAGGAAAGTGTGTGGCGGCAGGAGACACTGGGCTGCCACGGAGTTGGGATGTGTTTCCGCCTAAATATCTAGCAGATATCTTGGGGTTCTGCGGTGCAGGACCTAGCAGGTTAAAAGACAACAATACTTTTTTTTATTTTTTATATTTTTACAACATTAGATGGGGAACCCATGTGATGGGCAAGAATTCACTAGTAATCCTAAGAGTTGAGAGAAAGTTTTCTACGAGGAGGTGGGCACCATGTTAAATCATGTGATATCTCAAGGGTGGGAATTCAAACAAAGAAAAAAGGAAGCAGCCGTGACTGCTACTGTCCCCTACTGTGTGATAAGTAATGGCAGCTCAGAGAGTTAGAGATTAAAAGATGATTTTTAAAGAAAGTTGTTTAGAAAGTCTTTCAGGATACTCATATTCTTTTTAACGTGGGCTCCATGGGAATTTTGGGTTGAAATCCTAGTTAGACAAGCTACTTCTTAGTTACGGGTATTATTAAAAGGTGATTAAGTTTGTTTTTAGAAAGAAGAGAGTAAAGAGATTACCTGAATCAGGTGGGGATTTTCATTCACGGTTCAGAACTTAGATAGGGAAAAATTAGTCACTACCTCCAAGTAGAGAGTTGTGATGAATGTATGTAACACCAGGGAGAGTGAATGCAGACATATATTATAGAAGTTATTAAGATTAAATAAAAATCTGTGGCTCTTGGTAGAGAGCTTGACAGATTGAGATATTGTGGGCTAAAGTCCTGGTTTGATATGTTGCTTATTGATATTGGAATTGATAGTAAGTATTTGGTTTGTCTTATGAATTACCCTCCTAAAGGCCATATGGCTCATTGGTGCTGGCTAGAGAGGGTTTGTGGTTACTTTTGATATTTACCACATCAGGAAGCTCGGATTCGCTTAACGTGGGCCCCATGGGAATTTTGGGTTAATTTCCTGATATCACAGAGTACAAAAGCCTATCAGGCTCATTGTTTAGCTTACTTCCTTTTTAAAAAATTGTTTAGTCTTCATGATGGGTGTGACTTTGAGTTTTATGGTTATATTATAACTCTGAGAGAGAGTGCAAGATACAAGCTTTTCTGGTCTCAGACTAAGGAACACAGTATTTTGGGAGAAAGATTTTGTCTTTGTGTTTTTAAAAAGTGTGATTAGGCTCTGGAAACCTCACAGAGTCATACTGACCAGATTTTATAGAGGTAGACTGCCTGAAAAATTTATTCAGGAGAATCAAACAAAAAGATATCTCGATTCTAAACTGTTGTCTTGAGAGTTGTATTTTACAGAATGTGCCTACTTGGATTCCTGGTCTCAAGGATTTCCAGCTGGGTCCAGTCAGGACACATCGGCTACAGAATTTGCTTCGTTCTTCCTACCCTCTACCCCCAAGGATATCTCAACGCCCATGTACAGCTTGAAGAAGTTATAGAGGAGTGGTCACCCCAATTTCCTGAACATTGGGGGGCTGAAAGTGGTTATTCTAAAGTAGTTTTTATGAGTAATTTAGAAACGGTTGTAGTTTAATAGGGAGGAATTAGCTAGATGGAGTTATACAGTCATAATCTCACTTGTTAACTAAGCTAAAATCATATCTTTGCTTTGATATAGAATTTATTTGTTAAAAGTTTAAAAGTACAAAGTTTAAAGCCAGTCCTTCTATTGATGTCATTACAAACTTCTGAGTTGATTACACATGTGAGTTAAGGTCCAAATAGCAAACATATTACTAACTTTGTGAGAGAACTTTCAAGATATTATTAAGATATAAAGACAACAGTCCAGATTGTCTTATATAAGTAGATGGTTTTGTATGATTAAGCAGGCAATTATATCTTATCAATTGGGTCAAAAAAATTAGGAACTGTATAAATTGTGTAGAAATCACACAATAAAATAATGTTCAGAAATACGAATAATGCATACACATGTAGTAAGATATGATAATTTAGAGTTGACCTATGATAATATTGTAAACACACAGTATTAAAATTGGGCTTGCAATGCAGCTCAGGGAGCAAGTGTTCGTTTGCATGTAATTTGATTCCCAAGTAACACAAACAAAGCAGTAAACAAAGCCCTATCTGGTGGGGTTAGAATTCAAGTCAATAGTAGAAAGCTTGTCTACCAAAATTGAGGTCATGGGTTAATCCCCAGTTTCAGCAGGAAGAAAGGAGACAGAATAAGGGATGTAGATGTACCATAAGAATTGAAATATATATTTAAGTTCTTTTGTAAGATTTTTGTGAATCGTCAGTCAGAAATCTTTTACTGCATTCCTAGAATAAGGCAGTACCAAAGGAGATGTATAAACTGATAACTGGCCATTGGGTTTGGTGTAAATTCTCCCTACTTTCAGATAGTCCCAGATGTGAAACATAAACTTCAGAAAGTGGGTAAGGAACATACATTGGAAGATAAAAATGTCATTCAGCATGTGAAGAAGTGAAAACCTGTTTCCATCTGCTGAGAGGCCACAGATGTGTTCCTTATGACTAAGTACCCTCCTGAACACTCTTTGCCAGCCACTGGACTGGAATGTAGGGGCAGATATAGAGGCTTACACACTGGAACATCATTTGCCCCTTCACATAATCTCTCTCTCTCTCTCTCTCTCTCTCTCTCTCTCTCTCTCTCTCTCTCACACACACACACGCACACACACACACACACACACACACAAGATAGGGTCTCATATATTTCAGCTGAGACTTGTCTAGAATTCCTTATTCAGCAGCCTCCATCTACCAAGTGCTAGGCTTACCATTGTAAACCTGTAACACCTCAACAACATCTGCTTCCCTGTGTTGGTGTCACTTCTAATAAACTGTATTAAAAAACCTGGGTAGGCTATTTAAAAAGCAACAACAAAAATAAAAAATTGAACTCTATAACATGGAAACAAGGAAATGTCAACGTTTGGGAAAGCTTGACAATGAGGATATGTTTTCCTGATAGCAAAGGAATCTGGTACTTCTGGAAGTAATGCAAATCTCAGAATCTTACATTTGTTAAATTGTAGAATGTAAAAAAAAAAGTCCATGCATGTAAATAATACAAACATTAACTGATTTTTTCTTATAGTGTGTGTGTGTGTGTGTGTGTGTGTGTGTGTGTGTGTGTGTCCACATTGCAATGGACATTTTTGGGGACAAAAGATGTAAATGTGTAGAAATATGTCCTCGTCTTCTATAATCTGGGTGCTAGGAATGTAACTTCCATCATTAGGCTTGATATCCCAAAGTTTTAACTACTAAGCAACCCACCAGCCATCTAATTATCTGATTTTAAAATTTGAAAGCTGAAATGACTCAGCATATAAGGGCTTGAATGGCAAGCCAGAATACAAAGTTCAAGTTTCAGATCCAAAGTGGTACAAAGAGATCATGGAGCTCACAAATTGTTTAGAAACGCTATACATCTGTCATTGCATGTGAATAATATGAACACAAACATACAGGCTCACACCCATCCACATACTAAATAAATGTGAAAATTTTTAAATTGAATTTTCAAGCAGCTGAGAAGCACTTAAAGAAATGTTCAACATCATCCTTGGTCATCTGTGAACTACAAATCAAAGCAACCCTGAAATCCGATTTTACACCAATCGAAATGGGAAAGATCAAAAGCACCGGTGACAGTATATGCTGGTGAGGATATGAAGAAAGTGGGATACTCTTCCACTGCTGGTGGAATTGTGAATTGGTACAACCACTCTGAAAATTAATCTGGCCTTCCCTGAGAAAATTTGAAATAGTACTATCTCAAAATCCAGTTATACCACTCCTGGGCATATAACCAAACGATGCTCCACCATACCACAAAAATATATGTTCAGCTATGTTCATGACAGCCTTATTCATAGTAGCCAGTAACTGGAAACAACCCAGTTGTACCCCAAACAAAGATGGATACAGATAATATGGTTCATTTACACCATGGAATACCATTCAGCTATTAAAAATGAAGACATCATGAATTTTCAGGCAAAGGGATAAATCTAGAAGATATCATCCTGAGTGAGGTATCCCAAGTCCAAATGGACAGGCATGGTATGTACACACTAATAAGTGGATATTAGCCAAAAAGTGCAGGATACCCATCATAGAACGCAGAGACTGAAAAAAGTTTATCAAGAAGAAAGGCCCAAGTGAGGGTGCTTCAATCACACTTGGAAAAGGAAACAAAATAGTCATGGGAGGTAGATGGAGAAAACTACCTGAGTGGAAGGGGAGCACATGATTATATATTGGAGAGAGAGCAGAGAAACCCAGAGGGTCAAGAGAATGAATGGAAATATATAGCTGCCATGGGTAGGGATGGTGAGTGGGAAGAACCTCTAAAATGTTCCAGAGACCTGGGACGTGAAATGCATCCAGGAATCAACGTGGGTGACCTTAGCCTAAATAACCAACATAAGGAGATGGAGAGTCCATACAGAAGAGTCTACCTCCAATAGTTTGAGGACTCTCAGTAAAGGGATGGGAACACCAACCCACCTTCAATTTTTTGGCCCAGAATTGTTCCTAACAATGAGAAATGTAGGGAAAGAAATGGACCCAAGAGAAGGAATGGCTAGTCTGTGACTGGTCCAACATGCGATTTAGGAGCCTAGCATGGCTATCCTCTGATAAGTTGTACATTTACCTAACTAAGACAGATGCAGAAACTTACTGCCAACCAATGATCTGAGGTCAGTAACCCTTATGGAAGAATTAGGGAAAGATTGAAGGGGCCATAGGGGATGGCAACCCCAATAGGAAGAGCAACAGTGTCAACTAATCTGGGCTCCAGGGTATTCTTAGAGTCTATACGACTGACCAAAGACCATACATGGGCTATTTTGAGGCTCCTAGAATATATGTAACAGAGGAACTACTCTCTTGCCTGGCCTCAGTTCAAGAGGATGGACCTAATCATGTGGAGACTTGATGTCCCAGAGAAAGGGATACCATGGATTGGGGAATATTTTCTCTGAAGTACAGAAGAGTGTGGATAGGGTATAAAGAACCCTGGGATGGATGACAAGGAGGAATGGCAATAGTTTGGATGTAAATAAATAAAGTTCAAAAGATAATTTAAACAGTATATAGATCCAATTAAAATTTAATTGGAGCATTCAAGAACATATGATGATATACATGTAGTCAGAAAACATGATGTAGGATGCACCATGAGGGCTCCAGACATGGTCAGTAGGCAGTTCTTTCTGGCATGATCCAGGGTCAAGACTCAATAAAGAACACTGAAAAAAAGAAAGTTATAATGATGTCACTATTTGTAAATATGACTTTGAAATTTACAACATACAAAAATTATTATGATCTATTCAAAAATTTAAAATTTACAAATATATACTATGTACTTAATTGTGTAAGCAAGCAATGTTGGTGTAAAATTATAAAAATGATGCTGTCTTTTATCCTGCACTAGATCCTGCACCACAGCACCCCAAGATGTCTGGTAGATATCTTCATCTCAGTCAGCAAAGCCTCTCACATGCTTTGCTCTATCCCATATCACTGACTTCTCTGATGACTTCTCTCTGAGACTGGCAGCAATCTCTCTACCCATCTAGTTCCCAAGGCAGGTTGCCACCATGCCCAAAATACATATCCCAATTCTGTGGCAGCCTAGTTTCACCAGTCACCACATACTCTCTTGAAGTTAGATCACCACATGAAAGAACACAACATAAATACCTCTGATGAAATTGATAAGATATAATTGCCCACCAAGACACACAAAGCCCTGTACACATCCATCCCTTAAGAATTTTCATAACACCCTGTAAATGTGCAGAGAGGAATCTTAACATCAGCCACCATGTTTGCTTTGCTGCTTCTTCTCTTTCCTCGAACCAGTCTCTTCCTCTCTCTCTAAAACTTTTCTCCCACCCATCTTTCCTTCTAGTCCAATGATAGGCCTTGTTCTATCTTGTACCTGCCTTCACCTGTAATGACATCCTACAAAGCTATGTCTTTGCAGAGTGACGTGGGATTCCTAGGAATTTCATTTGTTTACAGTATTGTCTGCACTTTTTAGGGTGTCCAAAAATGTAAATGTACTGGTACAAATATAAAAGTAAAAAATTTGAAATAGAACCAACTTCAAAATCTGTGGAATTACTAGAAATAAAGCTAAAAAGTAGAAATTTCCTTAAGGATAAAGCAGTACATGTGCATGTGACCACACTGTGGAAATGAACACTGGAAAAGGAGTATTCTTAGCCTGTGATATCTGATTTTAGTCACTAAATGAAACAGAGAATGTCTGATCCATCACATTCAAATCTGTCTGTGCCATTGAGACTATTTCCAGAGATGCGATAGATATCTCTGACCTAACCTGTTGATGTAATATAATAATACATTTGAAAATTGAATAGATTGTTGATTGATAGATAAATAGATATCTTGCTTGGTGGAAATAAGCCACCTAGGATAAACCCAGAGTGATTGAATCTTGTCCTGGTTCCTTCTTATTGTACTCTGCTACCTGAAGGCCAAGAGTTGAATATCTCAGTTCCAATACAGCCTAACATTATAAGGTAGAAACTATATCAAATCATAAACTTAATAAATCCTTTCTCCCAAACATCATTTTGTTAAGGCCACAGGAGTGAAACACTTCCTAACATATACTCCTAAGTATGGATTAGATTGAAGACGGGGAAGTTATAGTTATCTGGCCATCCTGTCAGAAACAGAACCTTCATAGAGGGTGGGTGTCAGGACTGTACTGTTATACTCAATACTCTTCAAAAATCAGTGCTCAGTGACCAGTGCTGTGTTCTACAGTCAGAATGTGTTTGTTGAATAAGTGTAGAAAGAGTAGAAGAAGGAACTTGTGCCATACATCTATTGTATTGGAGGGACATAGAGGAACAAGGAAGGAAACCATGATGTGAGAATGAGGAAGTGCCAGGGAAGCAGGAAACATCTCTCTAGCCTGATGAACTGTTGAAACATCAATAGCTAATGGGAAGTGGATACACTTGTTAGATTTGCGCAGTGCTAGCAACTGACTGCCCAGAGTTACAAGGTTACAGGAGCACAGGGAAGGAGTAGGGACTCACCTAAAATCCAACAGTACAATTAAGCATCATATATTTACTGTATTACAGAAAGACTTTGAGCAGCACTTCATTTTTGCAGTCAGACCTCCATTCTCAACAGTCCCTTTAAAGCAAACATCAGCACATCTCTGGCTTCCAAGCAGAAATTTACCATCTGTAGAAGAAAAAAGTCAAGAGGCAAAATGCACATATCAGTGGAAAGAGTTGGTGAGTCAGTAAGGAGTCAGATGAAAAGTACATCAGAAACATAAGCATAACTGAGGTTATGCTGGGACACCATCCCTTAACTGTTAACTTAACCCACAGGTGGGACTTCATTTTCAAAAGGGCTGAATGGAATTTAAAATCCAATCCCTATGATACTAGACTATATTCACACAGAATTTTCCTGAGGATCACCCAGACACCTTGCAAAACATTTTTTTCATCATTTGTTTGTTGGTTTGACTATCAGTCAGTGGCAGCCATTATCAGAAGCAAAAGGCCTTTCCCTCCTACTCTCAGGCAAAGACATCTTCCTTCAATTTCTACATTTGCCATCAGCATCCCAGAGATGGGTTCATCACTGTAGGGCAAACGAGATGACTTTTAGAGTTCCCAGACCTTACATACCTCTATAGGTTACAAGTGAGGCACACTTCTGACCAGGTTTAGCCTGACAGCATCCTTCTCCTCTCTCACAAATCCCCTGAGAATTGAACCTTTCACACGTGACACATGTCAAAGCTGAAAAGACAAAAGCCAATGTAAGGGTCTCATTCAGGATCCAGTCTCAAGCACCAATGGGAGCTGAGCTTATGGCTCTGGTAAATAAATAAGCAATAGCCAGGAAAAGAGCAGGCCATATGCTGTGATAACACATTCAGGAAGGTTCATGACCACAGGACTACAAAAAGGAAATGTTGGAAAATAGATGCACCCTCATACCATGAGAATAGGCCAAGTTATCAGAATGAAAAATAAAAATTCTGATGCAGGGCCCCTAATGTACCATACAGCATTATGATTCTGAGGCATCTAAAAGAGAGATGGCAGAAAGGGACAAGAATCTGACATTACCAGACAGAATTGTATTCATTGGCACAAGCAACAAAGGGAAGCATCTCTGATACAGGAAATTCTCACAGGAATCCATGTTTAAAGTTAGTATTCTATCATACTGGATTGAATGAATCAATTTTTTCATTGTTTTCATCCAGGTGATGACTTTCCTTTCCCACTTACAATTTAAATATAAGCCAATTTGCATGTAAACTTGGAGAACTGAAGATTCTTAAGCACTCAAGAGAACAGACATGAAGAGTGGTGGAAAGGAGAGAGTCATTATGACATGGAGCAGGAGAAAGTATGAAGACAAGGACAGGAAAGTATCTTTGAGTGTGCACAGATGAAGCAAGGGGAAGAAGTGGATATAGATATCAGAATGAAGCAGGGTCAGTTCTAATGTTATCCTATTTCATGCTCCTCACATCCCCTAATCTGTAATATCAGTGTGTCTGCCCAACATTGCCAACCACTACCATCTGCCGGGATCTTACCTTGGAGGGAGTTCACCAGCAAACACAGGCCCAATAGGAGCAGCAAGATGTGCTTTCCCATTGCAGTGAGATTGATCTTCAAACTAGAAATCAGCAGAGGAGAAGACAGAGTGCACAGGACCCATATCAGGAAGGCAGGTTTATATTGTAGCCTAGGTTAGGATGAGCAGCCAATGGGATACCAGGAAATGGACTGAGCATATAGCCAGAGGGGAGCACAGATTTTTACTAACTTTATGGTGCTAAAATTATCGTCTGTAAAGCTTCCATTTAGGGAAAACTTGAATGCAAGGAAAACTGAGTCAGAGTTAATCTTCTCTTTGGTGCTTCCAGGTCTTTTCAGGAACCTGCAGTACAATCTACTGGCCAGAAGGAAAATTGTCTTCAGGTAATTTTTTTTGTGTGTGCAGAAGTATGTTAAGGTGTATCTTGAGCACTGGTGACTTTTGAAACTCTAGATAAGACCTGATACTCCCAGTATCCAAGCAACTCTGCTCTCCCCTTTTAGAAGACTGAACTGAAATATGTTATTCTCTTTTTAATAACAAAAACCAAAGCAACAACCCAAAACCAAAAAACTGATAATCAGTATATCTTTCTGTGTTTAGTCACTGCATCTAGGTACTCAAAGTTTTAGCTTTTGCTCCACTTGAAACAAAAACTTTTAAATTGGTACTCATGGCTGTGAGATTCAATCCTGTGATCTGATGGCCAATACACCGGAAGCATGCTGTGCACTCTGAATTTCTATGCAGAAGAAAACTACTTGTTTCAACCTGATTCATCAAACTGTTAAAATTCTGTGTTCATGGAAATGGAATATATACCTACATATAACTTTCATAGTTAAATAAATCAGTTGTAAAACAAATAGCAGATTTACGTTTGTCTTCCAGAGTTATTCTCCTAATAGAGAATAGGAAAAAAGGAAAATTAAAGATATTTGGGGAAAGTGTGAGAAAGAAAAACAGTCCTTCATTAAGGGTCTGGTTTTCCTGTTCTGTTGATGAGCCAGTAAGCTTTGTGCAGAATGGATAAAGTCTTAAGAGATAATAGATTTCCTTAACACATATCTGATACCCTAGCTAGACTTTATTGACAACTTGACATATCTTAGAAAAGGGAATCTCAATTGAAAAATTGCCTGAATCATATTGGTCTATGGTTGTGACTGTGAGTTTTTGTTGGCCAGTTGATGTAGGAGAACACAATATTACATATGCAGTATCAACTTTAGGCAGGAATAATCTATCTGAGAGAAATGAGTGAGTCAAACAGGAAGAAGTGTTCCTCCATGATTTCTGTTTCAGTTCTTGAGCCCTTGCTCTTAATTCCTTCAAGGATTATCATGGCCTGGAAATGTAAGTGAAAATAAGCCTTTACCTCTTTCAAGTTGCATTTGGTGATGGTGTTTGTCACAGCAACAGAAAAAAAAGTTGGAAAAGATATGAAAGATGATAAATTAACTGCATTTTTACCAAACAAATGGCATATAACATTGAGTTTCTCACATTTTTCTCTCATTTTTACATTTGTAAATCCACCTGAAATCTTTGTTTTATATGAAAATTTTCTAAACATTTAACATTGTAGTAAACTATAGTTTGAACAATGTTTAAAGGTGTATGGTTCCACCTTTAGGAAATAATATCCTCAATTAATTCATTTTAAATACAGTTTATACAGACATTCCCTTAAGGAGCCTATTTATACACGTGTATGTTGTGAGAACACAAACCTTCTATTTTAAAATGTGCAAAAAGAAAACGTCAGGACATGATTCATGCTAACCTTCGCATGCTTCTCTATAAACTAAGACTGTAACAGGAATACCAAAAATATGTGATTGCTTATCTCTATTCCTCTTGGGTGGGAAGAGGAAACAATTTGAATGTTTTCCTCGAAATTAGATTTTATCTCTGGCCAAGCTTCCTGCCCTCCGGAAAACATTATGCAAGTACAATTTCTAATTTTTAGTCTATCTGAATTATGCACACCCAAACACAAAAGCCCATGCAGAGAGAGGGGGAGGAGGAGAGGGAGAGAGGAAAGGGAGAGAGATGGAGAGAGACAGAGAAAGAGAAAGAGACAGAGACAGATTTTGCCTAAAGGAAAGATTGGATGAAGACCAAAATCTCTTTAGATTGCTGTATGGGACTAAGTGGAACTTCGTCCCAGTCTTTCCTAAGAGAATTTCTTTGTAAAGAACCTAACTTAGAGTCAGTGTTATATTTTTTATTGGATTTTTTTTTCCACGTGGAGAGGTTTAATGAGAGAAGAAGAGGAGAGGAGAGGAAAGGCCGGCCATGAGCACGTGGAGGGAAGGGGTGGGGGTAGAGAGAAAGGACAGGGAAGAGAGGAAGAGCAGGGAAGAGAAGAGAACTATTGGATATTTTTTTATTTATGTTTTAAATGTTAAACCCTTACCTGATTTCCCATCCATAAGCCCCTTATCCCATCCCCCTCCCCTCACTCCTATAACAGTGTTCCCCTCTCCAAAATCCCTTGCTTTCTGCCTCCCTGCCTTGATATTCAAAAGCACTGGGGATCCTGTATTAGCAGAACTAAGGACTTCTCCTCCCATTGGTGCCCAACAAGGCCATCCTCTGCAGCTATCCTATGCAGCTAGAGCCATGGGTCTGAGCACGTGTACTATTTGGGTAGTGGTTTAGTACCTAAAAACTCTGGTTGGTTGGTTGGTACTGTTGTTTTTATGGGGTTGCAAGCTCCTTCAATCCTTTCTCTAACTCCTCCAATGGGGACCCTAATCTCATTTCAATGTTTTGATGCTAGCATTTGCCTCTGTACATTTCACGCACTGACTGAGCCTCTCGGGTGACAGCTATATCAGGATCCTGTCAGCATGCACTTCTTGGCCTCACAACATTGTCTGGGTTTGGTGGCTATATGCATAAGCGCTGGATTCCCCAGGTGGGGCAGGCTTGGAATGGCCATTACTGCAGTCTCTACTACAAACATTGTCTCTATATCTCCTCCTATGAATATATCTGTTCCCCCTTTTAAGAAAAAGTAAAGCGTCCACATTATGTTAGTCCTTATTCTTGAGCTTCATATGGTCTGTGGATTATATCTTGGTAAAATGGAGCTGTTTGGCCAAAATCCACTTATGAGTAAGTGCATACCATGAGTGATTTTTGTGATTGGGTTACCTCACTCAAGATGATATTTTCTAGTTCCATCCATTTGCCTATGAATTTCATGGAGTCGTTGTTTTTAATAGCTGGATAGTATTCCATTGTGTAGATGTACCATATTTTCTATGTCCACTCCTCCGTGGAAGTGCATCTGGGTTCTTCCCAGCATCTGGCTATCATTAATAAGGCTTCTTTGAACATAGAGGATCATGTGTCCTTGATATATGATGGAACATCATTTGGGTATATGCCCAGGAGTGGTATAGCTGAGTCCTGAGGCAGTATTATATCCAATTTTCTGAGGAACCACCAGACAGGTGATGATGTACATAGTTGGATTGCTCAGCTAGGCATACAGAAATTCCCTGTGCTCCTCACCACCCTCAGTACTCCTATGCTTTTGTAGATACTAATTTCCTTCATTTTCTCCTACTGTGGTGGACAGATTATATACTCTTCTTCCTCTGTGGTTCATACTGATCTTTTGTCCACAAATGCAACCAGACAGAAACTAACATTGTAGTTAGATGCTGGTTCTCTAACAGTGACTATGCCAGAACTGACACCTGCACTTGATGACCAGTTCCATGATGCATTTGCCATTGGATTGTCCATCAAACTGTAGCTCTAGCATCTTCCTGAAGTCTAATTCAAAGAAATTCATTTATTTTTTGAATTGATGTGGTGTGAGTGGAGCAACATAAGGTATACCAAGGCAGGGTGGTACATACTTTAAATTCCAGCACTTGAGAGGCAGAAGCAGGAAGATTTTTATGAGTTCAAAGCTAGATTGTTCTACTTACTGAGATTTCTTCCCAAAGCAATGCCAGAGAATATTCATTTTATTCTCTTTGCATCTCCCTTAGTAGTATACTCCCTTTACATTTCCCCAAAAAGAACAACCTTTCAAATTTTTCCAGTTTTATTCTTTATAACACCTGGGTCCTATTATGCCCCTCTATATCTCTATCTCATTTAAGCTCCCTGATTTTGTTCTGAATATTTTCCTTCAGTCAATAAGCTTTTAGGAGTTCAATAATGTCTTTCCAAGAGCAACAAATACTGATTTTCTTATGTTTATTTAGTTTCATTATGTTGGTTGGATAAAACATTGTGATGGAAAATGACTTAGTGGTAAGACTGTTTATGTCACCTTAAGGGCTACTATTCACTGTCAGCTTCGCTTATGAGTCTTATGAACCAGATGTGTGAATCACTGAGGATCCATGTGTTGAAATCTAAGGTGGTGGAATTTAGAGGTGATGATTTTGAGAGATGATTAGGTCACACGTGTAGAGCCCTTAAAATGAGACTCATGTCCATATTAAGGAAAAAAACAAAGGTAATCTTTCTTTCTTCTCCTCTGTGTGAATACACAGAAGAGAATCATTTATGAAACAGGAAATGGCCTCAACAGGCCTTGAATCTGGGCAAACATTTTGCTGTACTTCCTAGCCTTCAGATACATGAGAAATTTTTCTTTTGTTCAAGACATAGGCCATTTCAGAAAATGACAACAGATCAAAATGAGTTATGGAGACCAGTCACAACAGACATACCTACAAAACAACTGTTACACATAAGCTTTGGGCATCTTGAAGTTCCGTGTGTAAGACTATAAGGGCTGGAGGATCTTGAAGTTTGCTGTGAGATTGTATCACCTTGAAAGTTGAGAACCTACACACATGACGTCTTATCAACTGACTGTTTAAACATGTGCTTAACAAAGACAACAATAGCTATGCTAATATGGATGTGAAGGATGTGTCTTCTAATTTTGTCCATTTTAAACTTATTTTGGGAAGTTTTAGGTCCTTTGCATTGCCATGGGCATTTCAACTCATTTTATTAATTTCTACTAAAAAGTATTGAGAAGACTGTTATTGAGGTTGAAGAAGGTAAGTAAATTAATGATTACACATTAATGAAAGGCCTTCCTCAGCAGTGGTTAGAACAAATCACTGTAAACATTACTATATTATGAGTTAGAAAGATTGCTTAGTGGTTAAGGTCATGTAACATTCTCATAAAGGACATAATTTAGCTCACTATATCCACCTCAGGTAATTCACAAACACCTATAACTAAGGATCAAGGGTATTTGTAGTTAAGTACCTCTTTAGGGTTCAGAAAGCACCTAAATGTGCCTATTACAAAGAAAAACAAGTACAGATGTGCATATAACAATAAATAAATAAATAATATTACTAGATGAATTGGACATTAAATCCAGATAGATAGATAGATAGATAGATAGATAGATAGATAGATAGATAAAGATAAGACAACTTATTAAGATAGAGCAACGTAAAATAAATCTTTTGTTTTGAGCCTTCCACTTGCTCATTTTACTTAGAAACACATGTAACATTCAGATTACATCAAAACTGACATAGTAAAGTGCACTTGAATAATACATCTCTGTCCTGACCAGAAGATGTTTGCTTATTCACATCAAGTAATTTACTTCTTAGCACAGCTGGGTTCCCTTTTTCTAGTGTTTTATTTTTTATGAAGTAAAGAGAATCATTATTATTTTTGGGGGGGTATCACTCTTATCCACATATTTATTTCTTTTTTTTTCATCTTTATTAACTTGAGTATTTCTTATAAACATTTTGATTGTTATTCCCCTTCCTGGTTTCTGGGCCAACATAACCCTAACTCCTCCCCCTCGCCTTCTCTATGGGTGTTACCCACCACACCCTCCCACCATTATGGCCCTCCCCTCAACAATCACGTTCATTGGGGGTTCAAACTTGGCAGGAACAAGGGCTTCAACTTCCACTGGTGCTCTTACTAGGCTATACATTGCTATGTATGCAGTTGGAGTCCAGGGTCAGTCCATGTAGTCTTTGGGTAGTGGCTTAGTCCCTGGAAGCTCTGGTTTGTTGGCATTGTTGTTCACCTCAGGTCTCAAGCCCCTTCAAGCTCCTTCAGTCTTTTCTAAGAATCCATCAACGGGGGTCCCATTCTCAATTCAGGGGTTTAATGATGGCATTCACCTATGTATTTCTTGTACTCTGGCTGTGTCTCTCAAGAGAGATCTACATCCTGTCCCTGTCAGCCTGCACCTCTTTGCTTAATCCATCTTATCTAGTTTGGTGACTGTATATGTATGGGCCATATGTGGGCCAGGCTCTGAATGGGTGTTCCTTCTGTCTCTGTTCTAAACTTTGCCTCCCTATTCCCTCCCAAGGGTATTCTTGTTCCCTTTTTAGAAGGAGTGAAGCATTCGCATTTTGGTCATCCTTTTTGAGTTTCGTGTGTCCTCTGCATCTAGGGTAATTCAAGAATTTGAGCTAATATCCAATTATCAATGAGTGCATACCATGTGTGTTTTTCTGTGATTGGGTTACCTCACTCAGGATGATATTTTCCAGTTCCATCCATTTGCCTATGAATTTCATAAAGTCATTGTTTTTGATAGCTGAGTAACATTCCATTGTGTAGATATACCACATTTTTGTATCCATTCCTCTATTGAAGAGCATCTGGGTCCTTTCCAGCTTTTAACTATTATAAATAAGGCTGCTATAAACATACTGGAGCACGTGTCTTTCTTATATGTTGGAGCATCTTTTGGATATATGCCCAAGAGAGGTATAGCTGGGTCCTCAGGCAGTTCAATGTCCAATTTTCTGAGGAACCTCCAGACTCATTTCCAGAATGATTGTACCAGTCTGCAATCCCACCAACAATGGAGGAGTGTTCCTCTTTCTCCACAACACATCCTTGCCAGCATTTGCTGTCACCTGAGTTTTTGACCTTAACCATTCTCACTGGTGTGAGGTGAAATCTCAGGATTGTTTTGATTTGCATTTCCCTTATGACTAAAGATGTTGAATATTTCTTTAGGTGTTTCTCAGCCATTAAGCATTCCTCAGGTGTGAATTCTTTGTTTAACTCTGAACCCCATTATTAATAGGGTTTTTTGTTTCCCTGCAGTCTAACTTCTTGAGTTCTTTGTATATTTTGGATATAAGCCGTCTATCTGTTGTAGAATAGGTAAAGATCTTTTCCAAATCTGTTGGTTGTCATTTTGTCCTAACCACAGTATCCTTTGCCTGACAGAAGCAATGCAGTTTTATGAGATTCCCAATTGTCAATTCTTGATCTTGGAACATAAGCCATTGGTGTAATGTTCAGGAAATTTTCTCCAGTGCCCATGTGTTCCAGATGCTTCCCTAGTTTTTCTTCTATTAGTTTGAGTGTATCTGGTTTGATATGGAGGTCCTTGATGCACTTGGACTTAAGCTTTGTGCAGGGTGATAAGCATGGATAGATCTGCATTCTTCCACATGCTGACCTCCAGTTGAACAAGCACCATTTGCTGAAAATGTTATCTTTTTTCCATTGGACGGTTTTGGCTCCTTTATCAAAAATCAAGTAACCATAGGTGTGTGGGTTAATTTCTGGGTCTTCAATTCTATCCCACTGCTCTATCTGTCTGTCTCAGTACCGATACCATGCAGTTTTTATCACTATTGCTCTGTAATACTGATTTAGTTCAGGGACAGTGATTCCCCCAGAAGTCCTTTTATTGTTGAGGATAATTTTAGCTGTCCTGGGTTTTTGTTATTCCAGACTAATATGCAAATTGTTCTGTCTAACTCTATGAAGAATTGGATTGGTAATTTGATGGGGATTGCATTGAATCTGTTGATCCCTTTTGGTAAAATGGCCACTTTTACGATATTAATCCTGCCAATCCATGAGCATGGGAGATCTTTCCATCTTCTGAGGTCTTCTTCCATTTCTTTCTTCAGAGGCTTGAAGTTCTTATCAAACAGATCTTTCACTTGCTTGGTTAAAGTCACACCGAGGTATTTTATAATATTTGGGTCTATTATGAAGGGTGTCGTTTCCCTAATTTCTTTCTCGGCTTGTTCCTCTTTTGTGTAGAGGAAGGCTACTGATTTATTTGAGTTAATTTTATACCCAGTCACATTGCTGAAGGTGTTTATCAGGTTTAGTAGTTCTCTGGTGGAACTTTTGGGATCACTTAAATATACTATCATATCATCTGCAAATAGTGATATTTTGACTTCTTCTTTTCCAATCTGTATCCCCTTGATCTCCATTTGTTGACTGATTGCGCTGGCTTGAACTTCAAGAACTATATTCAGTAAGTAGGGAGAGAGTGGGCAGCCTTGTCTAGTCCATGATTTTAGTGGGATTGCTTCAAGTTTCTCTCCATTTAGTTTAATGTTAGCTACTGGTTTGCTATATATGGCTTTTACTATGTTTAGGGATGGGCCTTGAATTCCTATTCTTTCCAGGACTTAAATCATGAAGTGGTGTTGAATTTTGTCAAATGCTTTCTCAGCATCTAATGAAATGATCATGTGGCTTCTATCTTTCAGTTTGTTTATATAGTGGATTATGTTGATGTTTTTCCATATATTAAACCATCCTTTCATACCTGGGATGAAGCTTACTTGATCATGATGAATGATCGTTTTGATGTGTTCTTAGATTCGGTTTGTAAGAATTTTATTGAGTATTTTTGTGTCGATATCCATAAGGGAAATTGGTCTGAAGTTCTCTTTCTTTGTTGGGTCTTTGTGTCGTTTAACTATAAGAGTAATTGTGGCTTCATAGAAGGAATTCGGTAGCTCCCCATCTGTTTCAACTTTGTGGAATAGTTTGGATAGTATTGGTATGAGGCCTTCTATGAAAGTCTGATAGAATTCTGCACTGAACCCCTCTGGACCTGGGCTCTTTTTGGTTGGGAGACCTTTAATGACTGCTTCTATTTCATTAGGAGTTATGGGGTTTTTAAAGGATTTATCTGTTCCTGATTTAACTTCGGTACCTGGTATCTGTCTAGGAAATTGTCCATTTCCTGCAGATTTTCAAGTTTTGTTGAATATAGGCTTTTGTAGTAGGATCTGATGATTTTTTGAATTTCCTCTGATTCTGTAGTTATGTCTACCTTTTCATTTCTGATTTTGTTAATTTGGACACACTCTCTGTGTCCTCTCGTTAGTCTGGCTAAGAGTTTATCTATCTTGTTGATTTTCTCAAAGAACCAACTTTTGGTTCTGTTGATTCTTTCTATGGTCCTTTTTGTTTCTACTTGGTTGATTTCAGCTCCTGAGTTTGATTATTTCCTGCCTTCTACTCCTCATGGGTGTATTTGCTTCTTTTTCTTCTAGAGCTTTTAGGTGTGCTGTCAAGCTGCTTATATATGCCCTCTCCTATTTCTTTCTGCAGGCACTCAGAGCTATGAGTTTTCCTCTTAGCACAGCTTTCATTGTGTCCCATAACTTTGGTATGTTGTACCTTCATTTTAATTAAATTCTAAGAAGTCTTTAATTTCTTTCTTTATTTCTTCCTTGACCAGGTTGTCATTGAGTAGAGCATTGTTCAACTTCTATGTATATGTGGGCGTTCTTCCCTTATTGTTGTTGAAGACCAGCTTTAGCCCATGGTGGTCTGATAGGACACATGGGATTATTTATTTCTTTCTGTATCTATTGAGGCCTGTTTTGTGACCAATTATACGGTCAATTTTGGGAAAAGTACCATGAAGTGGTGAGAAGAAGGTATATCCGTTTGTTTTAGGATAGAGTTTTCTATAAATATCTGTTAAGTCCATTTGGTTCATTTCTTTGGTTAGTCTAACTATGTCTTGGTTTAATTTCTGTTTCCATGATCTGTTCATTGATGAGAGTGGGGTGTTGAAAACTCCTACTATTTTTGCGTGAGGTGCAATGTCTGCTTTGAGCTTTAGTAAGGTTTCTTTTATTTATATAGGTGCCCTTGTATTAAGAACATAGATATTTAGGATTGAGAGTTCATCTTGGTGGATTTTTTCTTTGTTGAATATGAAGTGTCCTTCCTTATCTTTTTTGATGACTTTTGGTTGAAAATTTATTTTATTCGATATTAGAATGGCTACTCCATCTTGCTTCTTCAGACCATTTGCTTGGAAAGTTGTTTTCCAGTCTTTTACTCTGAGGTAGTGTCTGTCTTTGTCTCTGAGGTGTGTTTGCTGTAGGCAGCAGAATGCAGGGCCCTCATGGCATATCCAGGTGGTTACTCTGTGTCCCTTCAACAGAGGAATGGATACACAAAATGTGTTATATCTACACAATGGAATACTACTCAGCTAACAAAAACAATGACTTTATGAAAGTCATAGGCAAATGGATGGATATGGAAAATATCATCCTGAGTGAGGTAACCCAATCACAGAAAAACACATATGGTATGCACTCATTGATAAGTGTATATTAGCCCAAATTCTTGAATTACCCTAGATGCACAGAACACATGAAACTCAAGAAGGATGACCTATAGAAAGGAAGACAGGAGAGAGGGGAGAAGCCATGGCAGGTGATGTTAAGATTCTACTCTGTGTATTTACAGGTTGTTATCAATGTTCTTAAGGGATGGTACCGGGCTTTGTATGTTTAAGTGGGCAATTATATCTTACCAATTGGGTCAACAACAAAAAAAAAAAAATGGAAGGATGACCAAAATGCGAATGCTTCACTCTTTCTTTAAAAGGGGAACAAGAATACCCTTAGGAGGAGATAGGGAGGCAAAGTTTAGAAGAGACTGAAGGAACGCCCATTCAGAGCCTGCCCCACATGTGGCCCATACATATACAGCCACCAAACTAGATAAGATGGGTGAAGCAAAGAGGTGCAGGCTGACAGGAACCAGTTGTTTATCTCCCCTAGAACACAGCTAGAATATGGTAAATACATAGGCGAAAGCCAGCAGCAAACCACTGAGTTGAGAATGGGACTCCTTTGAAGGAATCAAAGAAAAGACTGAAAGAGCTGAAGGGGCTTGAGACACTATATGAACAACAATGCCAACCAACCAGAGCTTCCAGGGACTAAGCCACTAACCAAAGACTATACATGTACTGACACTGGGTTCCAAATTCATAGATAGCAATGAATAGCCTAGTAGGGGCACCAGTGGGTGACAAGGCTGGACACACAGTGAACGGGATTGTTGGAGGGAGTGCGGTAATTTGGGGAGGATGGGAAGGGAACACCAACATAGAAGGAGAGGGGGAGGGATTAGGGGGGTGTGGCCTAGAAACCGAGAAAAGGAATAACATTTGAAATGTAAATAAGAAATATACAATTTTAAAAAGATGGAGAAAAATAAACTTAGGAAGCCAGGAAGACTCTATGAGAATGTGAGGGTCAGAGGCCTCATTAGGAGAGAGTACTAGAAGAATGCATGTGCTATGAGAGTAGGGGATAAAAGTATAAGCATTTAAATGCATTGTGAGGTATAAGGAAGTATCAGGTTTGGATAAGAGAAACAGGAAGATAAATAAAAAATCTAACATTTTTGGATAAAACTAATTTGCATACCTATTTAAAAGTGTATTAGTGGCTGATTAGAAGGCTGAGTGGTTAAAGTCATGTAGTACTCTTGTAGAGGATGAAAATTTGGTTTCTAGTACCCGCATGAGTGACCCAAAACTGCCTGTAACTCCAGGATCAAGAACTCTGATGCCTTAGCCTCAGAGGGCACTTGAACCCACATGTACATAACTACATTCACAGACATGGACATTAAAATCAAATCAAATATTTCACAAGTATAATTCACAAGTATAAGACAAGGGTTGAAAACTGAAAAACTCAGTGCCAAATGTGAGATATTTTCCTTTGACTCAAGAAGGCCCCAGAGGGTTCTAAAACAAAAAGAACAACTCCACTGCTCTTGGTTGTCTCCCTGAACCAAAGAGTAAGACACTGTATCTGAAGACAAATTTTATTCTGGCTGTAGCATGTGAAGAAATCATGTTAGTAATGCCCTAGCAATTTCTTTCCTGCTCGGTAATATTAATTGTCTTAGAACTTGATGTGTAGACTACTGTGGAGAAAAGTTATCAGTAGTTTTACCCAGCAAGGTACATTGAATGCTATAATGCCTGTTTGCCAGGCAGGATGTGCATACTGGTGCAATCCTTGCACAAATGTTCTGGGAGCAACCAACTGCTTTTATAGTAGCTATGAAGCTTGTACCACAGGGGTGAAAGAATTCATGTCTAGAATTGTAAACTTTGAAGGGTAAATTTTATTTATTAAATTTTCACCTATGAATATCCATTTTTTTCTATTGCATATATTTGAGACACTGTCCTTAATTTCGAATTATCTTGGTGCCATTAGAATGATTTAGGGACCACAGTCAAGTAAGTCTCTTTCTGAAATGTCCCCTTTTTCATTGACTATGTGAACTACAGGTTCATTGACTAATGACTACAGGTATTTAGAAACATTGAAATCAAACAATGTGTGTGACCTAACTTTATTCTTTCTTAAAGTTAAGTTTCGATATTTTAGTTATTTTATGTTCTTATATATTTTCCAATCAGCTTATTGATGACTAAGAAAATTGCTGGTAACTCATTGACTTTTACTAATATTTATTTCCTATAATGTATGCTTTTTGTGTCTTAAATTTGTTTATATGCACTGTTTTTATTTTAATTTATATTTTTCTAAATTTCTGGTAACTTAGTTTGGAAAAGTAAGTTCAAGGGGACAAAAAGGAGATGTTGGGCATGTGCTAGGGAAAGCATACAATGACAGGGACTACCAACACTAGGCCAGAGTGGGAACATCTCAGAAACCCATGGCAGCTTTTTTTAAAGAAGGGTGGCATCTGGAATCATGAGACACAGGAGACACATCCCTCTAGGGGGACATGCCTTTTGAAATAAGAGAATACCTACACTAGACCATGATGGCAATATCTCAATAGCCCACAGCATCTCTTTGTAATAAAAAGTTATTCCCATTTCTCCTAAACTTAGCCCTAGAAAACAGCTATATAGATTTCATTTGTGGGTGACTACTTTTCAGTTGGCTTTGGTATGCATAATTTTTCTATTATATCTGACTTTCCTACTTCTTTGTCCTTCTGCTATTGTGAATTATGTGAAACTAGATGTTCCTTGGTGTAATGATTCTCTTTTAAATTTTTTATTAGATATATTTCTTTACTTACATTTCAAAGGTTATTCCCCTTCCCGGTTTCCTATGCATAAGCCCCTATTCCCATCTCTTCCCCCCCCATACCGGAATCCTCCCTATACATCCTGCTTATTGCCGCTCCCATATTCCCCTGCACTGGAGGTCCAACCTTGTCAGGAACAAGGGCTTCCCCTTCTGATGATGCCCCAACAAGGCTATTCACTACTACATATGCAGTTGGAGCCCTGGATCAGTCTATGTATAGTCTTTCAGTAGTGGTTTAGTCTCTGGAAGCTCTGGTTGGTTTGCATTGTTGTTTTTATGGTGTTGCAAGCTCCTTCAACTCTTTCAATAATTCCTCAAATTCCACCCAAATGGGACCTATTCTCAGTTCGGTGGTTTGCTCTAGCATTAAGCTCTGTATGGACATGCTGTGAATGTATCTCTCAGAAGAGAGCTATATCTGGTCCATTTCAGCATGCATTTTCTAGCTTCATCAATCTTATCTAGTTTTGGTGGATATATATACATATACATATGCATATACATATACAAATATATATATACAAATATATACATATATACATATATATATATATATATATGTGCCACATGTGGCTCAGGCTCTGAATGGCCATTCCTTGATTCGCTGCTCTAAACTTTGCTTCTATGTCCCCTCCTATGGATATTTCCCCCCATTTAAGAAGGAGTGGGAGCATCCACATTTTGGTCATCCTTCTTGAGCTTCCTGTGGTCTATGGATGGCATCTTGTGTAATTTGAGCTTTTTGGCTAATATCCACTTATCAATGAGTGCACAACAAGTGTGTTTTTCAGTGATTGAGTAACCACATTAAAGATGATATTTTCTAGTTCATTCTAATTGCCTATGAATTTCATGAAATCTTTGTTTTTGATAGCTGAGTAGTACTCCATTGTGTTGATATACCACATTTTTTAATCCACTCCTTCATTGAAGGGCATCTGAGCTCTTTCCAGCATCTGGCTATTATTAATAAGGCTGCTATGAACATAGTGGAGCATGAGTCTTTGCTGTATGTTGGAGCATCTTTTGATTATATGCCCAAGAGAGGTATAGCTGGGTCCTCAGGTAGTGGAATGTCCAATTTTCTGAGGAACCTCCTGACTGATTTCCAGAGTGGTTGTACCAGTTTGCAATCCCACCAACAATGATGTAAGGATTCTTAAACAATTTGAAATTGAGGCATAGGGGCACAGCCCTAATGGTCCAGGTGCATGCTGTGTGTTCTCATCTTGGAAACAATGTAATAACTGCACAGTAGTAATCCCAGATAAATTCTTGACTTGCAATGAAACTTTAAAGAAATTATTATAACATGAATTAGAGCCAACATTGGGATCTCAAGAAAGGAAAAAGTTATTGAAGTTAGAAAATAAGTTTTACGTAACATTTGAGAGGGGTTCTTGGATAAGGAAGTATAGAATATATAAAATTATATACTAGTAGAACTAAGTCAAAATACTTGGACTCTTACAAGAGACATTGTGTGCAAGGAACAGAAAGATAGCAGAACTACTGAGTTAAGCGTTAACTTGATACTTTCTGACGACTGCATGGCAGCTTTACCCATGTCATTTATCATTAGAGATTCACAGGAAAATGCAAGTAGCTGACTTCAGGGATTTGAGCTCTGACGTATAATGAGTCAAAAGTTAAAGTTTAAATAATAATAATAAGTCTAGAATTATTATTATTTTGGCCACAGGCCTGGGAATAGGGGAAGCTTAAAACTTTGGGGAACAAATGTAATTCCTAATTCTTTGTGGGATGGGTTATTTTTTTAATTTGATTTGGAAATGATTATACAATGGCTTTTATCTACCTGCTTTTGGATTATCAATAAAAGACAGGGGCAAGAGAAAGGCTAAAGAGGGAACAAGAGAGCACATGAAGGAGCGAATGTCAGAGCAAATGTGAGAGGGAATGTGAGAGTGAATGAGAGAGCATGAGAAGAGCATGTGAAGAGTAAGTGAAGAGAGAATGTGAGATGTGTATGAAGATTGTGGGTGAGAGTAAAAGGAGAGTGCATGTTGTGTGTGTGAGATATGTGTGAGCTGTGTATGAAGAGTGTGTGTGAGAATGGAAGGGTAATGAACAGAGGTGTGCATGAGTGTGGGAGTTCAAGAAAAGAAAAGCACTTTAGACAAAAGGAGAGCGTGGGAGAGAACGTAGACTGTGTGGAGCCTCAAGCTGCAAGCAAGCTATCAAGAGAGAAAGAGGAGAGAGAGAAAGAGGAGAGAGAGAAAGAGGAGAGAGAGAGACAGAGAGAGACAGAGAGAGAGACAGAGAGTGAGAGAGAGGAGAGAAAGACAGAGACAGAGAGAGACAGAGAGAGAGACAGAGAACGAGAGAGCGAGAGAAAGAGAGACAGAGAGAGAGAGACAGAGAGAGAGAGAGAGAGAGACAGAGAGAGAGAGAGAAACGTTAAGCTTTGAAATTGCCTGTCAGTTTGTATCTTAAGTGTAGTCTGTGTGTATTTATTATGGGCTGCCTAGATATCACTGCTTCCAGTTGAGACCTCCGGTCCTGTGTCGAGTCTGGAACCTGGAAGGTATGGATAAGATCAAAACATATTGTTTATCATTATAAAATTATCAAAGAATGAGTTAAAGAGGTTTAAAAATAAAATAAAATACTTTGTTGCTATTCGTTTTACCTATCTCCAGTCGAATAACCTATTAAGGTTTAGTGCTTCATCTTTCATTATCTATAAACCTTTAATAATTTTGTTTTTTACCTAATGTGTCAGGTGATTATACCCGTTCTTTAAGCTGGTTTTAGTTGCATTGAATGCTCAGAGTACAGAGCTTTAATGATCAGTTTTCTTGACAGAACCATAATATCACTTACTGCACATAGAGTCATGAACTCCAATTTGAAAGTTGGTAAAAATGTACAAAGACATTGGAAGGACCTGTCTAACAAGGGGAAGAAGGAGAGGTGAGCAGTGTTCAATTAGGAAAGGAGCTCTCTCCAGATATATGCTAGGTCCATGGTGAAGAATTCCACTGGTCACCCCTCCCACCCAGATTTACATACAAATGGGTCTCCTTGATGGGGGAATCTGTGTGCTCTGTCTTGTTCTCTGAGACTTGATCTCACTGCAATGAGAAACATTAACTCTAACCCCTGCTAGAATTTTCTTTGTCGGTGGGTTTCCAAAAAAGTAAGAGCCTTACAGGTGTTAGGGATTGGTACCTATGTTAGGCATTCTGATCAGCACAGGTTTATGGACATTATGGAGGTTAGGGGTGGTCAGAGGGTCAAATTATTTTAAAGATGAACTTTAAATCA
>NC_046161.1:54037082-54064599 GCF_011064425.1 Rattus rattus
TGTTTTTTTTTTTTTTTTTTTTGGTTTTTTTTTTTCAGAGCTGGGGACTGAACCTTGAGACGCTACGCTTCTAAACGGCATTCTACCCTGGGCTAAATCCCAACTAAACTTCCAGCTAAGTGTTTTATTCAGAAATTTCTCGTTACTTGTATTTGAATCACTTCCCTTTTTTCTTCTAATAGTTTAATGCCATCTGGTTTGATAAGGGTCGCGCCAGTCCGTTGGATTTAAGCACAGCGTTGATGAACATGGATCAGTTCTGCATTCTTTTTTTTTTTTTACTTTTAATATCATTTAACAATATTCTATTACTTTACAAGGGACAATAAAGCAAATGGTTTGAGGTTCTTATGTATTCTTTCTTCCGACCAGACGCTTACACATAGGTAATATATTGATAGCATTCAGGGGAACTCCCAAGTTATTCAGCAAGCTTTATGGGGTTGAGTCACTCTGTGTGAAGTAGGAAAGGTCAACCTCCTCAGGACCCCATGGTTCCCTCAAGTATATCCTTCCTACACTGCACTGCAGAGAGAAAGTATTGTGAACATGGAACTAGCTAGATTTCTCTTCACCTAGACCTGAAACGAAAAAGGTAATCTTGGAACTTTAAGAAAATAACCTAAATACTTGGGTCTTCAGGACTCACCCAGTCCTTTGACATAGTCTGAAAAGAATGTAATATTGCTCCCCGTCATATCCTGATCCTCTGACTGAAGACTCTATACTTTGAGCCAGATATGAAATTATAATGAAAGAAGAAGCTCTGTGACCAGGTGAAATTTTCCTACAGGTAAATAATTCTCAACTGGTAAAGGAGCAATGCCATAGGATGAACCCTCACTGGAAGCCTTAGTACCTAACATTGGGAATGAAGGCTTTGACTCTTGTTTTTTCTCTTAGAGGCTAGAGAACTCCTCTAAGCCTTTAAATTATTCCAATTCATCAGGTTATTAGGGGGCTCTTTTTTGTGATTTTTTTAATCTTTATTAAGCTTGCAGGCCTTCTTATTTACATATGATTCCATTTTGTATATTCGGCCTCCAATTAGAATAACTTTCCTTGCTGAAAATGCTATCTCCATTGGATGGTTTTGGCTCCTTTGTGTCCATCAAGTGCCCCATAGGTGTGTGGGTTCATTTCTGTGTCTTCAGTTCTATTCCACTGGTCTATCTGTCTGTCTCTGTACCAATACCATGCAGTTTTTATCACTATTGTTCTGTAATAGGGCTTGAGTTCAGGGATAGTGATTCCCCCTGAAGTCCTTTTATTATTGAGGATAGTTTTAGCTATCCTGGGTTTTTTGTTATTACAGATGAATTTGCAGATTGTTCTGTCTAACTGTGTGAAGAATTCGATTGGTATTTTGATGGGGATTGCATTGAATCTGTAGATCGCTTTTGGTAAAAATGGCCATTTTTACTATATTAATCCTGCCAATCCATGAGCATGAGATCTTTCCATCTTCTGAGGTCTTCATTCTTTTCTTCAGAGGCTTGAGTTCTTATTGTACACAGATCTTTACTTGTGGTTAAAGAAGTCACACCGAGGTATTTCTAATATTTGGGACTATTATGAAGGGTGTCGTTTCCCTAATTTCTTTCTAAGCTTGTTTCTCTTTTTGTGAAGGAAGGCTACTGGTTATTTATGAGTTATTTCACCCAGCCACTTTGAAGTTGTTTATCAGGTTTGTTAGTTCTCTGGTGGAACTTTTGGGATTGTAAATATCTATCCTCATCTGCAAATAGTAGTGATATTTGACTTCTTCTTTTTCAATCTATATCCCCTTGATCTCCTTTTGTTGTCTGATTGCTCCATACAGAACTTCAAGAACTATATTATTGGTCGTGAAGGAGAGAGAGGTGGGCAGCCTTGTCTAGTCCCTGATTTTAGTGGGATTTGCTTCAAGTTTCTCTCCATTTAGTTTAATGTTAGCCACTGGTTTGCTGTATATGGCTTTTACTATGTTTAGGTATGGGCCTTGGATTCCTATTCTTTCCAGGACTTTTATCATGAAGGGGTGTTGAATTTTGTCAAATGCTTTCTCAGCATCTAATGAAATGATCATGTGGTTTTGTTCTTTCAGTTTGTTTATATAATGGATCACGTTGATGGTTTTCCGTATATTAAACCATCCCTGCATGCCTGGGATGAAGCCTACTTGATCATGGTGGATGATTGTTTTGATGTGCTCTTGGATTCGGTTTGCCAGAATTTTATTGAGTATTTTTGCGTCGATATTCATAAGGGAAATTGGTCTGAAGTTCTCTTTCTTTGTTGGGTCTTTGTGTGGTTTAGGTATAAGAGTAATTGTGGCTTCATAGAAGGAATTCGGTAGCGCTCCATCTGTTTCAATTTTGTGGAATAGTTTGGATAGTATTGGTGTGAGGGCTTCTATGGGGGTCTGATATTAGAAATTCTGCATTAAAGCCCATCTGGACCTGGGCTCTTTTTGATGGGGAGACCTTTAATGACTGCTTCTGGCGTTAGTTATGGGCTGGCCATCCATGTGTGGTTGGCTTAGGCAGCTTGCATCAGGTCTCTGATGTTCACCATTATGGTTTATCTATTCTCAGGATTTGGGGTAGAGAGTCCCCAAAGTTTGTTGCCTTGAATACATCTCTTTCCAGAGGCTGTGGGGATCAGCACAGCATGCAACACAATCTCCACTAGTGATAATTTCTTCTTCAGACTCACAGGTACCATGTTTGAAGCTGTCCTTGAGTAAACCTCTTATACTTCATTTTGCCTTTCCGCTCTGGTAGTTTGAAGTGTAAACGTTTCAATTCTACCAAGAATTGTCTAAAAGAGCCAGGACACTGTGTAACTAAAAGGAACCAAAAGTGTCTCTTATGGACAGTTACTTCAGGTATGTGCCATTTTAGGAGTCTCAGAGTGACCATGCTTGTCTTTTTGGATACAACCTTCCTCAGATACGTGGGCTAAGGTGGAGAGTGTGGCAGAATACATTTCTATATAAAAGTAGGAAAGGGCTCCCTTCCTCTGGTATTGGCTGGTTTGGTAGGCCAAACAAATAAATCAATGAAGATAAAAAAAATACATTTTTACAGGTTCTCTTTGTGGTCCCTAGGGTAATCTAAGTGGCTATAATCAGGGATGAAAGGTTTTATAACTAAAATTCCATTCAGTAGTTTTGTAAATAGGGTATTCTCCATGTGTAAATTTACCAGATGAATGATTGACCCGGGATTCTGGACCTTCTTATTAAAAAAGTCATTGATTCCTTTCAAACATTTATGTTTTGCCTTTTCCCCTTATTTCTCTGCAGGTGAATTTCTCAGTTATGGGGTCCAGACATGCTGGACCCATTGTGTGAGCAGAACAATTACTAGAGGAAATCTGAAAGTAGAAGATAAATGTTGTGATTCCAGATCTCTTTGTAACCAATTATATAGACCTTTTCCTTGTTTGCCCTCTTCTACTTATGTAAGCCCTTATCCCTTCCATGTGCTTTTGGAGCCTCACAACACTGGGCCATCAATGCCCAGCACTGCCAAGGCCCTAATTACAGTCTCTTGGCATCAGATTTTTATATTTTGACAGTTGAATTGTTTCTCTTCATTTCTAGGATTCTGGTTTCCTTACTATTATTCATTCATCATTTCAACATTGACTGACCTATAGAATACTGTCCCCTCCTCTTCTCTTGATTGCCATAGAAATTATTTAATCCCAATCCAGGGTTTCTATGTTGGCTTTGACCACTTAGTTCCCAGATAAAAAACACATACAACCTTTATATTTACAATAAGCCTTAAATAAATAGCACAAGAGCAGGGCAGATACCTACCCTCTATGCTCTTAGAATGTACTTTCCTACTGATAACCCCGAGTTATTACTTACTATATTTCATCTGGGCAGCTCTTAACTGCAATTGGCCAGCCCTCAGGGGCATGTTTTTGTGGTTCACCTATCCCATGGTCACTTCTCCTCCTCCTCCTCCTCCTCCTCCTCCTCCTCCTCCTCCTCCTCCTCCTCCTCCTCCTCCTTTTTCTCTTCTTGATTGTCCTCTGTCCCAAAGCCCAGTAAACCTAAACCCTACCTATGTCTCTTCTGCCCAGGTATTGGCTGTTGGAATCTTTATTTATCAGTCAAATAATTTGGGGGCAGGATCACAGGTCTATGTGAAGACTCCAGGTCTTAGGGGCCTGCACTTAGAATTACAATAGACAGCAAGACCAGATTGTTATCCATTTTACAATAAATTATCTTTACTGACAAATGCTGCAATTAGGAGTGGTTTCCCTGTGAATGTGATAGACAGGACATCCACCTTTAATGAAGCTATTTATTTTGGCTAGGCTGGCCAGCAAACAAGAGCTCCAGCATCTCACTTCACTCTTTCTCAGAGAACTTAGGGCATATGTTAGTTAAAGTCTCACTGCTGTGGCCATAAAACAATGAAAAGAGGAAGGATTAGTTTTATCTAATGCTTTTGAGATTTCCTCCATGATGGGAAGACATCATGGCCCGAGGGAAGTACAGCTGATCAAAATAAGTGACCATGATGAGATACAGCTCCCAGAGAACTGTCCCTGCTTATCTTCTTTTCCCAACCAGACTCTCCCCAAGAAAAGTCTTCCATCTTTTATCATTTTGTCAAATGTTAAAATGCATTAATACCTTAAACCACAGATTAGGACAGTAATCATTCAGTAAATGTCCTCACAGACACAGCTAGAGGTATGCTTGTGGAATCCCCCAGATTTCTTCAGTGCCATCAAGTGAGGAGGATGAGACTTCCCAGGTGAAGGCGCTCCTGCACTACAGCATCCATCTCGACTCGTTCATAGGCACGTGTGCTTCTCTGTCCTGGAAAGATCCAGTTTAGCTTTACTTTTAGTAACTTCCAAAGAGTTGAAGGTGAGGTTGTTTGGGATATTTATTTTTCATAGATTTTATGTTCATCCCAGAAAATGTAGACAGTGCTGTCCAAAGGAAACCCTGCCAGTGATCCTTCCTCAAGACACAGCTTGTTTCTACTTTCAGGTAGACATCCCAAAGGCTTAGAAGCATGAATATGCCACAACGTGTGTATATGTGTGTTGACACATGCTTTAAAATATTAAAACATAAAACAATTATTTATTACAAATATCAGAAACATTATCTTTCAGAGTTGTTTATTGAGCCATTGTCCTGGAGCATGTAAAGTCTTCTACTGACACAAATCTCCAACTCCATATCTCCTTCGTACATAATATACCTTAGATCTTGTTCCTGATCTATATACATGATTTCTAGAAAAAAGTAGGGCACTTAAATGTAGCAACATAATTTAAATTTTAGTTACATATGATGTTAATTAATAGTGTGCACTGTTTTGAGATTAAAGTGCTACAAGAAATTTAAAAAGCACTCTCTACATTAACCACCAGGAGTCGCAAGAGAACACACAATGTCTGGGTTCTTGAGTTCTTTTCCAGAGCCAGCCCGCTGTCTGGGCCACTTAACCACAGTGAAGCATTTGTCATGGTCCCGAGATAAAAAAAAAAAAATCACATTTTTAAAGTTTGAAACATAATTTGAACTTGGATCGCAAAATTGTCTAGACTACTAAAAAAGTAATTGAAATGTTTCTGAATATGGATTTAAAAAATGTTATGTAAAAAAAAAAGTGGTTGTTAATTTGTAACGAAGAGCCAAATTTGTAAGATTCTCTGTAGATAGGTGTCTTGTCTCTTTGGCAGCACAAATGAGTTAGTGATTGAGTGGGAGTTTGGGTGATGGTTATGGTGACTGGAGAGTTTCCTTAGTATACAAGACTATCATTAAATTATGATGATGGCTATATCATTGTGAATATACTAAAAGCAACTAAATTGTACACTTTAAATGAATGAACTTTGTTTCACAAATCATAGTGACAAAAAACTGTTCAAACAAAGGCATACAATGTAGCATTGTATAAATATAAATGTGGAAATTCCCACATTTATTTTCTTCCTATTCCTGGGGTTTGGATTAGTTATGATGTATCTCATGATTTAAATGTTACTACAATAAATATGGATTGATTTTTGTTATATCAAGTGAGAGTTCTGGTAGAGAAGATCCTGGGGATGGGGAGGACACAGTACCAGGGGCCCTGGAGCCTACCTCCTGAGCATACCCTCCCCTGACACTTTACCTCCCTCCAGGCCTTCTTCCTTTTCATGAAACACTAACATTGTTCTACAGCACTTCTGGAATCGTCTCTGTCTACTGCATCTATGTGATCTCCCACATGTTTAAAACCTTCTGAAGCATCTCCAGCCAGCTTTGGCCCATATTTGCACATTACTTGAATGAGATAAATGGTCAGCCTTATGGTCTGAGGTTGCTAAGTCTTCTTTGGAAACAGATGTTGGAACTTATTGCTAAATTACTTGCATTTGGAAGCTTGAATAAACACTGCTTATATTTAAAATTTTTAATACATTTAGTTTATTTCATTAAAATAAATAATTAAAATATAAGTATTTCCAAACTCAGAATTTCCTATGTAACAAGTGATGTAGCCAGGAGTCACACTCAACTATACTTAATAAATATAAGCTTGGTTCCTGTAGAGGAGGGCCCAGGAGCAGCAGGTCCGCTGCGTCTGAGACACCGCCAGAACCTGAAGGGACCAATCAGATAAACAGTTCTCCGCACCCAAATCCCGTGGGAGGGAGAGCTAAACCTTCAGAGAGGCAGACACGCCTGCGAAACCAGAAGAGACTGCACTCTACCCACATTACTGATTCCAGAGGAAAACGCCAAACGCCATCTGGAACCCTGGTGCACGGAAGATCCCGGAAAGGGCGGCGCAGATCTTCCTGGTTGCTGTGGCCGCGGAGAGCTCATAAGCAACACCCCATGAGCAAACTTGAGCCTCAGGACCACAGGTAAGACCAACTTTTCGGCTCCAAGCGACCTGCCTGGTGAACTCAGGACACACAGAGGCAAAATTCCTCTAGGACCGTACACTTCTGGTATTTAGCGGGAGTCCCAAACTGGCGGATCCCTGCCTGCAGCAGCTCTCTGCTCCCAAACCCCGTGGGAGAGAGCCCTCACCGCCTGGACAGGTGGGCACTCCTGAGACTGCAGAGCGGAAGAGACCACCAACACTGCCCACCCCCGCCCAAGAGGAAACTGTATACGGCCTCTGGGTTCCCTTAGAGGAGGGCCCAGGAGCAGCAGGTCCGCTGCGTCTGAGACACCGCCGGAACCTGAAGGGACCAATCGTATAAACAGTTCTCTGCACCCAAATCCCGTGGGAGGGAGAGCTAAACCTTCAGAGAGGCAGACACACCTCGGAAACCAGAAGAGACTGCACTCTGCCCACATTACTGATTCCAGAGGAAAACACCAAATATCATCTGGAACCCTGGCGCACAGAAGCTCCCGGAAAGGGCGGCGCAGATCTTCCTGGTTGCTGCAGCCTCGGAGAGCTCATAAGCAACACCCCATGAGCAAGCTTGAGCCTCGGGACCACAGGTAAGACCAACTTTTCTGCTGCAAGTGACCTGCCTATTGAACTCAAGACACAGGCCCACAGGAACAGCTGAAGACTTGTAGATAGAAAAAACTACACGCCCGAAAGCAGAACACTCTGTCCCCATAACTGGCTGAAAGGAAATAGGAAAACAGGTCTACAGCACTCCTGAAACACAGGCTTATAGGACAGTCTAGCCACTGTCAGAAATAGCAGAACAAAGTAACACTAGAGATAATCTGATGGCGAGAGGCAAGCACAGGACCCAAGCAACAGAAACCAAGACTACATGGCATCATCAGAGCCCAATTCTCCCACCAAAGCAAAATGGAATATCCAAACACACCAGAAAAGCAAGATCTAGTCTCAAAATCATATTTGATCATGATGCTGGAGGACTTCAAGAAAGACATGAAGAACTCCCTTAGAGAACAAGTAGAAGCCTACAGAGAGAAATCGCAAAAATCCCTGAAAGAATTCCAGGAAATCATAAATAAACAAGTAGAAGCCCATAGAGAGGAGTCACAAAAATCCCTGAAAGAATTCCAGGAAAACACAATCAAACAGTTGAAGGAATTAAAAATGGAAATAGAAGCAATCAAGAAAGAACACATGGAAACAATCCTGGATATAGAACACCAAAAGAAGAGACAAGGAGCTGTAGATACAAGCTTCACCAACAGAATACAAGAGATGGAAGAGAGAATCTCAGGAGCAGAAGATTCCATAGAAATCATCGACTCAACTGTCAAAGATAATGTAAAGCAGAAAAAGCTACTGGTCCAAAACATACAGGAAATCCAGGACTCAATGAGAAGATCAAACCTAAGGATAATAGGTATAGAAGAGAGTGAAGACTCCCAGCTCAAAGGACCAGTAAATATCTTCAACAAAATCATAGAAGAAAACTTCCCTAACCTAAAAAAAAGAGATACCCATAACATACAAGAAGCCTACAGAACTCCAAATAGATTGGACCAGAAAAGAAACACCTCCCGTCACATAATAGTCAAAACACCAAACGCACAAAATAAAGAAAGAATATTAAAAGCAGTAAGGGAAAAAAGGCCAAGTAACATATAAAGGCAGACCTATCAGAATCACACCAGACTTTTCGCCAGAAACTATGAAGGCCAGAAGATCCTGGACAGATGTCATACAGACCCTAAGAGAACACAAATGCCAGCCCAGGTTACTGTATCCTGCAAAACTCTCAATTAACATAGATGGAGAAACCAAGATATTCCATGACAAAACCAAATTTACACAATATCTTTCTACAAATCCAGCACTACAAAGGATATTAAATGGTAAAGCCCAACATAAGGAGGCAAGCTATACCATAGAAGAAGCAAGAAACTAATCATCTTGGCAACAAAACAAAGAGAAGAAAAGCACACAAACATAACCTCACATCCAAATATGAATATAACAGGAAGCAATAATCACTATTCCTTAATATCTCTCAACATCAATAGTCTCAACTCCCCAATAAAAAGACATAGATTAACAAACTGGATATGCAATGAGGACCCTGCATTCTGCTGCCTACAGGAAACACACCTCAGAGACAAAGACAGACACTACCTCAGAGTGAAAGGCTGGAAAACAACTTTCCAAGCAAATGGTCGGAAGAAGCAAGTTGGAGTAGCCATTCTAATATCAAATAAAATCAATTTTCAACTAAAAGTCATCAAAGAAGATAAGGAAGGACAGTTCATATTCATCAAAGGAAAATCCACCAAGATGAACTCTCAATCCTAAATATCTATGCCCCAAATACAAGGGCACCTACATACGTAAAAGAAACCTTACCAGAGTTCAAAACACACATTGCCTCACACAATAATAGTAGGAGATTTCAACACCCCACTCTCATCAATGGACAGATCATGGAAACAGAAATTAAACAGAGACGTAGACAGACTAAGAGAAGTCATGAGCCAAATGGACTTAATAGATATTTATAGAACGTTCTACCCTAAAGCAAAAGGATATACCTTCTTCTCAGCTCCTTATGGTACTTTCTCCAAAATTGACCATATAATTGGTCAAAAAACGGGCCTCAACAGGTACAGAAAGATAGAAATAATCCCATGCATGCTATCAGACCACCACGGCCTAAAGCTGGTCTTCAATAAGAATAAGGGAAGAATGCCCACATATACGTGGAAATTGAACAATGCTCTACTCAATTATAACCTGGTCAAGGATGAAAGAAAGAAAGAAATTAAAGACTTTTTAGAATTTAATGAAAATGAAGGTACAACATACCCAAACTTATGGGACACAATGAAAGCTGTGCTAAGAGGAAAACTCGTAGCAGTGAGTGCCTGCAGAAAGAAACAGGAAAGAGCATATGTCACCAGCTTGACAGCACACCTAAAATCTCTAGAACAAAAAGAAGCAAATACACCCAGGAGGAGTAGAAGGCAGGAAATAATCAAACTCAGAGCTGAAATCAACCAAGTAGAAACAAAAAGGACCATAGAAAGAATCAACAGAACCAAAAGTTGGGTCTTTGAGAAAATCAACAAGATAGATAAACCCTTAGCTAGACTAATGAGAGGACACAGAGCATGTGTCCAAATTAACAAAATCAGAAATGAAAAGGGAGACATAACTACAGATTCAGAGGCAATTCAAAAAATCATCAGATCTTACTATAAAAGCCTATATTCAACAAAACTTGAAAATCTGCAGGAAATGGACCATTTCCTAGACAAATACCAGGCACTCATGGATTGGCAGGATTAATATAGTAAAAATGGCCATTTTACCAAAAGCAATCTACAGATTCAATGCAATCCCCATCAAAATACCAATCCAATTCTTCAAAGAGTTAGACAGAACAATTTGCAAATTCATCTGGAATAACAAAAAACTCAGGATAGCTAAAACTATCCTCAACAATAAAAGGACTTCAGGGGGAATCACTATCCTGAACTCAAGCAGTATTACAGAGCAATAGAGATAAAAAACTGCATGGTATTGGTACAAGACAGGAAGATATAGCAGTATAATAGAATTGAAGACCCAGAAATGAACTCACACACCTATGGGCACTTGATTTTTGACAAAGGAGCCAAAACCATCCAATGGAAAAAAGATAGCATTTTCAGCAAATGGTGCTGGTTCAACTGGAGGTCAACATGTAGAAGAATGCAGATCGATCCATGCTTATCACCCTGTACAAAGCTTAAGTCCAAGTGGATAAAGGACCTCCACATCAAACCAGATACACTCAAACTAATAGAAGAAAAACTAGGGAAGCATCTGGAACACACGGGCACTGGAAAAAATTTCCTGAACAAAACGCCAATGGCTTATGCTCTAAGATCAAGAATCGACAAATGGGATCTCATAAAACTGCAAAGCTTCTGTAAGGCAAAGGACACTGTGGTTAGGACAAAACGGCAACCAACAGATTGGGAAAAGATCTTTACCAATCCTACAACAGATAGAGGCCTTATATCCAAAATATACAAACAACTCAAGAAGTTAGACCTCAGGGAGACAAATAACCCTATTAAAAAATGGGGTTCAGACCTAAACAATGAATTCACAGCTGAGGATTACCAAATGGCTGAGAAACACCTAAAGAACTGTTCAACATCTTTAGTTATAAGGGAAATGCAAATCAAAACAACCCTGAGATTTCACCTCACACCAGTGAGAATGGCTAAGATCAAAAACTTAGGTGACACCAAATGCTGGCGAGCATGCGGAGAAAGAGGAACACTCCTCCATTGTTGGTGGGGTTGCAGACTGGTACAACCATTCTGGAAATCAGTCTGGACATTCCTCAGAAAATTGGACATTGAACTGCCTGAGGATCCAGCTGTACCTCTCTTGGGCATATACCGAAAAGATGCCCCAACATATAAAAAAGACACGTGCTCCACTATGTTCATCGCAGCCTTATTTATAATATCCAGAAGCTGGAAAGAACCCAGATGCCCTTCAACAGAGGAATGGATACTGAAAATGTGGTACATCTACACAATGGAATATTACTCAGCTATCAAAAACAATGACTTTATGAAATTCGTAGACAAATGGTCGGAACTGGAAAATGAAATCCTGAGTGAGGTAACCCAATCACAGAAAAACACATATGGTATGCAGTCATTGATAAGTGGCTATTAGCCCAAATGCTTGAATTACCCTAGATGCCTAGAACAAATGAAACTCAAGACGGATGATCAAAATGTGAATGCTTCACTCCTTCTTTAAAAGAGGAACAAGAATACCCTTGGCACGGAATAGAGAGGCAAAGATTAAAACAGACACAGAAGGAACACCCATTCAGAACCTGCCCCACATGTGGCCCATGCATATGCAGCCATCCAATTAGACAAGATGGATGAAGCAAAGAAGTGCAGGCCGACAGGAGCCGGATGTAGATCTCTCCCGAGAGACACAGCCAGAATACAGCAAACACAGGGCCGTATGCCAGCAGCAAACCACTGAATTGAGAATAGGCCCCCCGTTGAAGGAATCAGAGAAAGAAGTGGAAGAGCTTGAAGGGGCTCGAGACCCCATATGTACAACAATGCCAAGCAACCAGAGCTTCCAGGGACTAAACCACTACCTAAAGACTATACATGGACTGACCCTGGACTCTGACCTCATAGGTAGCAATGAATATCCTAGTAAGAGCACCAGTGGAAGGGGAAGTCCTGGGTCCTGCTAAGACTGAACCCCCAGTGAATGTGATTGTTGCGGGGAGGGCGGCAAGGGGGGGGAGGGTTGGGAGGGGAACACCCATAAAGAAGGGGAATGGGGAGGGGGATGTTTGCCCGGAAACCGGGAAAGGGAATAACACTCGAAATGTACATAAGAAATACTCAAGTTAATAAAAAAAAAAAAAGACGGATGATCAAAATGGGAATGATTCACTCCATCTTTAAAAGGGGAACAAGAAAACCCTTGGCAGGGAATAGGGAGGCAAAGATTAAAACAGATACAGAAGGAACACCCATTCAGAGCCTGCCCCACATGTGGCCCATACATGTACAGCCATCCAATTAGACAAGATGGATGAAGCAAAGAAGTGCAGGCCGACAGGAGCCGGATGTAGATAGCTCGTGAGAGACACAGTCAGAATACAGCAAATACAGATGCGAATGCCAGCAGCAAACCACTGAACTGAGAACAGGACCCTCGTTGAAGGAATCAGAGAAAGAACTGGAAGCACTTGACGGAGCTTGTGACCCCTTATGAACAACAATGCCAAGCAACCAGAGCTTCCAGGGACTAAGCCACTACCTAAAGACTATACATGGACTGACCCTGGACTCTGACCTCATAGGTAGCAATGAATATTCTAGTAAGATCACCAGTGGAAGGGGAAGCCCTTGGTCCTGCTAAGACTGAACCCCCAGTGAATGTGATTGTTGGGGGGAGGGTGGCAATGGGGGGGGGATGGGGAGGGGAACATAAAGAAGGGGAAGGGGAGGGATTAGGGGAATGTTTGCCTGGAAACCGTGAAAGGGAATAACACTCGAAATGTATATAAGAAATATTCAAGTTAATAAAAAAAAAAAAGAATGCAAACACAATAAAGGAAAGAAAGCAAAAAAAATTAAAAAAAATTAAAAAAAATTTAAGCCCTTCCTTTTTTATTTTTATTTTTTATTAATCATTCCATTCATTTACATCTCAAATGATTTTGCACTTCCTGGTTACCACTTCCTCCACTCTCCTCTTCCCATGATATCCCACTTCCCTGCTACCACTCCACCAAGGCCAATCCCACATATGCCTTTCCCCTTCCCCTTAGCCTGTATGAGAGTGCTCCTTCACCCACTCACACTCTTCTGCCCCACTGCTCCAGCATCCCATACACTGGGGCATCAACTTTCACTCCGAGACCAGGGGCCTCCTCTCCCAGTGCTGTTACTCAAGGCCTATCCTCTGTATCTGGAGCATGGATCCCTCCATGTACCCTCCTTGGTTGGTGGTCTAGAGTCTGGAAGAATTGGGTGGTCAGGCCATCCTATGTTGTTCTTCTGATGGGGTTGCAATCCCCCTCTGCTCCTCCAGTCCTTCAGCCAGCTCCCCCTCCAGGTTCCCTGAACTCAGTCTGATGAATGGATCCAAGTATCCACATCTGCATTGGTCAGTTGCTGGCCAGACTTCCTCAGGAACCGCCACACCAGGTTCCTGTCAGCAAGAACCTCTTGACCATGGCAACAATGTTGGGTTTGGTGTCTGCAGACATGATGGATCCCAGGTGGGACAGTCTCTGTTTGGTCCTTCCTTCAGTCTGTTCCATTTTTTGTCCTCGTTCTAGTGTGTAGTTTTCTTTCTTTGATGGTTTTGTTTGTTTAGGTATCAGTGTAAATGTAGCTTTATAGAAATAATTGGGTAGAGTTTCTTCTGTTTCTATTTTATGGAATAGTTTGAGAAGTATTAGTATTAGCTCTTCTTTGAAGGTCTGATAGAATTCTGCACTAAACCCATCTGGTCCTGGGCTTTTTTTGGCTGTGAGACTTCAAATGACTGCTTTTATTTCCTTGGGGGTTATGGGGCTATTTAGATGATTTATCTGATCCTGATTTAACTTTGGTACCTGGTATCTGTCCAGCAAATCATCGATTTCATTCAGGTTTTCTAGGTTTGTTGAGTATAGACTTTTGTAGCAGGATCTGATTATTTTTGTAAATTTCCTCAGAGTCTGTTATTATGTCTCCTTTTCTATTTCTTATTTTGTTAATTTGGATACCATTTCTGTGCCTTCTCATTACTCTGGCTAAGGGTTTAATCTATCTTGTTGATTTCTCAAAGAACCAGTTCCTAGTTTTGTTGGTCCTTTGTATAGTTCTTTTTGTTTCTATTTGGTTGATTCCAGCCCTGAGTTTGATCATTTTCTGCTGTCTACTCCTCTTGGGTGTATTTGTTTCTTTTTGTTCTAAAGGTTTCAGATGAGCTGTTAAGTTGCTAGGGTATGATCACTCCAATTTCTTTGTTGAGGCACTCAGAGCTATGAGTCTTAGCATTGATTTTATTGTATCCCATCAATTTGGATATGTTGTGCCTTAATTTTCATTGAATTCTTAAAAGTCTTTAATTTCTTTCCTTATTTCTTCCCTGACCAAGATATCATTGAGTAGAGTGTTGTTCAGCTTCCAAGTGTATGTGGGCTTTCTGTTGTTTTTGTTTCTATTGAAGACCAGCATTAGTTTGTGGTGGTCTAATAGAATACATGGGATTTATTCAATGTTCTTGTATCTGTTAAGGTTTGTTTTGTGTCTGAGTATAGAGTTGATTTTTGAGAAGGTACCATGAGGTGCTGAGAAGAAGATACATTCTTTTGTTTTAGGGTGAAATGTTCTGTAGATATCAGTTAAATCCATTTGGTTCATAACTTCTTTTAGTTTCACTGTGTCTTTGTTCCCATAATCTGTTCATTGCTGAGAGTGGGGTGTTAAATTCTCCTACTATTACTGTGTGAGGTTCAATGTGTGCTTTGAGTTTTAGTAACGTTTCTTTTACAAATGTGGGTGCCCTTGTATTTGGGGCATAAATATTCAGAATCGAGAGATCATCTTGGTGGGTTTTCCTCAATGATTATGTAGTTTACTTCCCCATTTTTTTTTATAACTTTTGGTTGAAAATCTATTTTGTTAAATATTAGAATGGCTAGCCTCTCCAGCTTGTTTTTTTGGACAATTTGTTTGAAAAATTTTTTCTCATCCTTTTACTTTGAGGTAATATCTGTCTTTGACTCAAGATGTGTTTCCTATATGAAGCAAAATGTGGGATCCTGTTTATGTATCTTTTCTGTTAGACTATGTATTTTTATTGGCGGATTGAGTCCATTGATGTTGAGAGATATTAGGGACCAATGATTGCTGCTTCCTGTTATTTTTGTTGTTAGAGGTGGAATCGTGTTTTTGTGTTTTTCTTCTTTTGGGTTTGTTGTGAAAAGATTAATTTCTTGCTTTTTCTTGTAGCCCCTGTAGGGCTGGATTTGTAGAAAGATATTGGGTAAATTTGGTTTTGTCATAGAATATCTTGTTTTCTCCATGTCTAGTAATTGAGAGTTTTGCTGGGTATAGTAGCCTGGGCTGGCATTTGTGTTCTCTTAGGGTCTGTATGACATCTGCCCAGGAGCTTCTGGCTTCCATAGTCTCTGTTAAAAGTCTGGTATAATTCTGATTTATCTGCCTTTATATGTTACTTGACATTTTTTCTTAGATGCTTTTAATATTTTCTTTGTTTTGGGCATTTGGTGTTTTAATTACTAAATTATGAGAGGAATTTCTTTTCTGGTCCCATCTGTTTGGTGTCCAGTAGGCTTCTTGTATGTTTATGGGCATTTCCTTTTTTAGGCTAGGACAGTTTTCTTCTATAATTTTGTTGAAGATAAACGTTTGCTGGTCCTTTGAGTTGGGAATTGCCTCTCTCTTCTATATCTATTATTCCCAGGTTTGGTCTTTCATTGTGTCTTGGACTTCTTGACTGTTTTGTGATAGGAGCTTTTTGATTTTTGTATTTTCCTTGACTGCTGTGCTGATGTCTTCTATTCTATCTTCTGTCACTGAAATTCTTTCTTCTATCTTTTGTATTCTGTCCTGTTCTCTTTCCTATGTTTTCCATCTCCAGAGCTGTCTCCTTTTGACTTTTCTTTAATGATTTTATTTCTATTTTTAGATCCTTGATGGTTTTGTTCAATTTCTTTAGCTGTTTGTGTTTTCCTGTATTTTTCTTTTATTATTGGAAATTTTATTTATTTACTTTATTTACATTTCTCATGTTATCCCCTTTCCAGTTTTTCCCTCTGGAAACCCTGTATTGCATCCCCCACTTGCTTCTATGAGGGTTCTCCCCCAACCACCAATCCATGAACTCCCTCATCCCCATGCTGGCATTCCCCTACACTTGGGCACTGAGCCTTCACAGGACCAAGGATCTCTCCTCCCATTGATGTCTGAGTAGGCTATCCTCTGCTACATATGCTGCTAGAGCCATGGGTCCCTCCATGTGTACACTTTGGTTGGTGGTTTAGTCCCTGGGAGCTCTGGGGAGTCTGGTTAGCTGATATTGTTGTTCTTCCTATGAGCTACTTCAGCTCTTTCAGTCTTTTAACTCCACCTTTGGGGACCCCATGTTCAGACCAATGGTTGGCTGTGAGCTTCCCTGTCCAATGTTGTCCCCTTTACTGGTTTCCAATCCATAAACTCTCTATCCTCTTTCCCTCCCCTTTCTTCTATGAGGGTGTTCCTTCACCCATATGCCTGCCCCTTCTGGCCTCCCTGCCCTGCCATTCCCCTACACTGGGGGGGGTTCCAGCCTTGGCAGCACCAAGGACTTCTCCAATTTGTTCCCAACAAGGCCATCCTCTGCTGCATATGGAGCTGGAGCCATCTGTCTGTCCATGTGTACTCTTTGGATGCTGTTTTAGTCCCTGGGAGCTCTGGTTGGTTGGTATTGTTCTTATGGGGTTGCAAACCCCTTTAGCTCCTTTGATTCCTTCTCTAACTCCTCCAATGGGGATCCCTTCTAAATTGAATTCTTGGCTGTGAGCATTCACTTCTGTATTTGTCATGCTCTGGCAGACCCTCTCAGGAAAGTATTCTTGGAACAAACCCAAAAGAAGATAGCCCACAAACATAATTCCACCTCTAATGACAAAGATAAGAGAAAGCAAAAATCACCATTTCTTAAAACCTATTAACATCAATGGACTCAAATCCCCAATAAAATGACATACACTAACAGACTGGATAAATAAACAGGACCTAGCATTTTGCTGCATATAGGAAATCTACCTCAGTGACAAAGACAGACACTATCTCAGAGTAAAAGACAGGAAAATATTTTTCAAGCAAATTGTCCCACGAAATAAGCTGGAGTAGCCATTTTAATATTGACTTTAAAGCAAAGTTATAAAAAGGATGGACACTTCATATTTATCAAAGGAAAGACCTATGAAGATGATCTCTCAATTCTGAACATTTATTCTCCAAATGCTAAAGCACCCACATTCATAAAAGAAACTTTACTATAGCTCAAAGCATACAGTGTTCTTCACACAATAGTGGTGGGAGACTTTAACACCAGATTCTCATCAATGGACAGATCATGGAAACAGAAACTAATCACAGACACAGTGAAAGTAAGGGAAGTTATGAACCAAATGGATATAGTATTACCTGAGGACCCAGCTATACCTCTTCTAGGCTTGTACCCCAAAAATGCTCCAACATATAACAAGGATACATGCTTTACTATGTTCATAGCAGCTTTATTTATAATAGCCAGAAGCTGGAAAGAAGCCAGATGTCCTTCAACAGAGGAATGGATACAGAAAATGTGGTATATTTACACAATGGAATACTACTCATCTATTAAAAACAATGACCTCATGAAATTCCTAGGCAAATGGATGGAACTAGAAAATATCATCCTAAGTGAGGTAACCCAATCTCTCTCTCTCTCTCTCTCTCTCTCTCTCTCTCTCTCTCTCATACACACACACACACACACACACACACACACACACACACACACACACACAATCACACATGGTATGCACTCATAAGTGGATAAGTGGATATTAGCCCAAAAGCTTGGGTTATCCAAGATACGATCCATAGACCACATGAAGCTCAAGAAGAAGGACAACCAAATTGTGGTGCTTAGTTCTTCTTAGAAGGGGAAACAAAAATATTAATATGAGGAAATGTGGAGACAAAGTTTGGAGCAGAAACTGAAGGAAAGGCCATCCAGAGACTGCCCCGCCTGGGGATACTGCCCATACACATACAGGTACCATACCCAGACAATATTGCTGACACCAAGAAGTGCATGCTGACAGGAGCCTGATATAGCTGTCTCCTGAGAGGTTCTGCCAGAGCATGACAAATACAGAATTGATGTTCACAGCCAACCATTGAACTGATAATGGGATTGCCATTGGAGGAGTTAGAGAAAGGATTGTAGGTGCTAAAGAGATTTACAATCCCATAAGAACAACAATACCAACCAATCAGAGCTCTCAGGGGCTAAACCAGCATCCAAAGAGTACAGACAGATGATGACAGACAGATGGCTCCAGCTCCATATGTAGCAGAAGATGGCCTTGTTGAGAACCAATTGGAGGAGAAGCACTTGGTCCCATCAAGGCTGGATCCCCCAGTGTAGGGGAATGTCAGGGCAGGGAGGTGAGAAGGGGTCAGTGAATTGATGTGGGAACACCCACATAGAAGAAAGCAGAGAAGGGATGGGATGGGGATTTATGGATGGGAAATCAGAAAAGGGGATTACAGTTTAAATGTATATTAAAAAAATATCCAAAAAGAGAGCAGCAGGGATCACAGACCTGGGTCATCATGCTTAGCCCTGCAGGCCAGGTGCGGGGAGGATAAAATTAACTCAAACAAATCAATAGTCTTTCTCTACTCAAAGGATAAACCAGTTGAGAAAGAAATTAGGGAAAGGATACCATTCACCATAGTCACAAGTAATCTAAAACACCTCGGTGTGACTCTAACCAAGCAAGTGAAAGATCTGTATGACAAGAACTTTAAGTCTCTGCAGAAAGAAATTGAAGATCTCAGAAGATGGAAAGATCTCAGATGGTCATGGATTGGCCGAATTGATATAGTAAAAATGCCCATCTTGACAAAAACGATCTACAGATTCAATGCAATCCCCATGAAAATTCCAACTCAATTCTTCATACAGTTAGAAAGAATTATTTGCAAATTCATTTGGTATAACATAAAATCCAGGATAGCAAAAACTATTCTCAACAATAGAAGAACTTCTTGGGGATCACCATCCCTGACCTCAAGCAATAGTCGTAAAAACAGCATGGTATTAGTACAGAGACAGGCAGGTAGATCAGTGGAATAGAATTAAAGACCCTGAAATGAACCCACACACCTATTGTCACTTGATCTTTGACAAAGGATCTGAAACTATCCAGTGGAAAAAAGACAGCATTTCAACAATGCTGGTTCAACTCGAGTTCAGCATGTAGAAGAAGGTGAATTGACCCATTCTTATCCCCTTGTACAAAGCTCAAGTTCATAAAAGATCAAGGACCTCCACATAAAACCAGATATACTGAAACTAATAGAAAAAAAGTGGGGATGAGCCTGGGACACATATGCATAGGGGAACCTTTCCTTAACAGATCGTCAATGTCTTATGTTCAAAGATTAATAATCAACAAACGCAACCTGATAAAATTGCAAAGCTTCTGCAAGGTAAAAGATACTGTCAATAGAACAAAGTGGCAACCAATAGGCTGGGGAAAGATCTTTACTAATCTTAAATCTGATAGAGAACTAATATCCAATATATACAAAGAACTCAAGAAGTTAGATTCCAAAGAATCAAATAATTCTATTAAAAATGGGGAATAGAGCTAAACAAAGAATTTTCAGCTGAGGAATACTAAATGCTGAGAAGCACCTAAAGAAATGTTGGTCATCCTTTTTCATCAGGGAAATGCTCTGTATGCTTTGTGCCTTTTCTAGGCACAGCCATTTCCTAAGGTAATGGTATAAGTTATGAATCCAGCACTGTTGTTTTTACAAAGTACCAGCAAACTGAGCCACAAGCTATTATCATTGATTCAATGCCCTTTATTTTTGATTTGAGTCTCTGTTACATTCTTGTGGGTGTATTAGCACAATCATTCATCCATATCTTCTCTGACAAATTGTTTCTGTATTCCCCTGAAGAAGTTCTGAATGTATTACCTCCTGCTTTCAAAGAAGTAACCTTAGCTGACCCTACTTGGGAGTCTTCTCTGTGTCTTGGAGATTGTTACCTGCCCCAAACAAATGCAGGAAACTAAATAATTAGAACAGTTTGAACTCAGAGGAGGCTGATAAAGTTCATTAGGACAGGAGAAATGCCATCACAGCAGAACACAGAACTCTTTTTACAGCATACTTAGAATTTCCTAGAGTTACAACTTACAAGATAAAAGACCATAGATACTAAGCACCTAGTAAGAACTCAACAGCAAAAGCTAGAATGGTTAAGGCTAGACAATAGCATGTACATGTGATATAAAATAATGCAAGAAGAATAAATTATTAGGATTTGTCATTTTTAGAAAGATCAGTTTACACGAGGCTGCTCCAATGTTAATTAATGTGGACACAAAACAATTCCTGTATTAAGCAAATTCTTATAAGGTTATAAATGACAGACACAATAATTTTTTAAGCCTGAATTCTCAGGCTTAGATAAAATCTGTGAGTAATATGACTGACAATTAAAAGTTAATAAAGTACTGCATAAAGCAGGGTGATTCACCTTGATCGATTCGATGTTTTTTCCAGCTAAGCATCTTAAAATTGCAAAGTACTGCTTGGTGAAGATAAAATGATTTGTAAAATTTTAGGAATAAGAATACAGAGTTGATGATATTAAAATATTTCTACCTGTGCTTAGTCTGTAACCTTGGGCATACTTAGGACAAAATGATATGATCTGTATCTCTTGAAGCCTTGAATGTTTTTGGATCTGTATAAATAATGAAATTTTCTGATTGCTAGTTGGTCAGAGTTGCAAAGCATTCCAGTCTTGGTGTCTGAGTCCTCTCTTTCCTCACTTGATCCTTATATCCTTTCTGTAACCCATTCACTGTTGGGGCTGAACTAAGGGTAGTTAATTTATGCCCTTCTTAAAGTCCTCTATCATCATCATAAGATGTGATTTTAGATCAGAATTTTACTTTTTAATGTATGTTATGGTACCATCTGGGGCTTGCTGTGGTGGAGCTTGCTGTTTATCCTAGTTGGGGGAATGACCATGACATCAGGGTGTGGTGGAGTGGCAAGATGTGGCAACAGATTGAATTTTTGGAAACTGCACTAAGGAAATTACACCCAAAATAATAACTGATAAATTACACACACACACACACACACACACACACACACACACACACACACACACACACACTTTCCATATATTTATGGCAAATGAACACGTAGAATATTCTATCAGGAAAACCAAAATCAAGCTTATAACATGACATAGATTTTACATCTATTAGAATGACAACAATCCTGGACATTGGCCACAGTAAATGTCTACATAGATGTGGAGAGACGGGAACACTGGTGTTAGAAATCCAAAATAGTACTTTGGAACGTAATTTAGCATTTTTAAAAATCTGAGACACTTTTAGTTCTTACTATATGATCCAACAATCATGCTCTTTGGCAAAGGGATTTATTATTTAAGCCATCCAAACACAGTGGTTTTATTGATAACCACCACCAGTTCTCTGACAATTTAACTACAATGTTCTTCAGTGGGTGATTGTAAAAATAAACATTAGATAATGAAATGTGGTGTCATCATTCTATGTACAGAGAGACAGAGACAGAGACACACACACAAAGACAGAAACATACAGAGAACTATTTGTGAATAGATGAAAAATGTGATATAATGATGAAGGCAGATTTTGGATTTCCATACTTTGAAGATGAAGAAATATGTCCTAAGTCAAGGCATATTGAAGGTTATTGAAGCAGAACAAAAAGCCAATGAAACATTTTGTTTTTCAATGAAGAGGAACTAGTTTGCTGATGATATCTTTATTATAGCCCCAGTAGATTTGTCTGTCCTCCACAATTTTAAGGGTGTAATCCATGTTACATACTAATATGAATAAAAAATAAATGAACTAAAGTTATTTTTACTATAAAAATGGAAACTAATAAAAGTATATAACTCAAATAATATAGAACTGAATCTCTAGTTTAATTTTGTGCAATTATGGTAACTTAATCTGTTTCTCAAGGCTTGAGAAATATACCAAAATGTCACTAATCAGAAAATATTATAATTTCTAAACAGGACAATTTGTATCTCAAATATGACTTTGTTGCAGACAATCACAGACTCACATCCCTTGCACCTTGCTACCAGCTGTGTCATATTGGATATATTACCAAACCTTTCTGAGATTATTATTTCATTTGAAGAAATGATTATTATTCATACTTCCTAGAGTTGTTTTTGGCATCCAATGTGTTAAGTGCGTGCAGATGGAAAGCGAGAGTCCTGTCTGTTAAGGTCTTAGAACAAAGCCACACACCTAATGCTACAGAGGAAAAAGCCAACAAGGAGAGAGAAAAGCCCTTAATGATTATTTATTGGTTTTAAATGAAGCTCAGACAGTAGAGCCTGACAAAGACAAGATCACCTGGAAAACAAAATAGGATGTGATATCACCTAGAATGGGAATGGAAAGAGTGCACCTCACCAGCCGTGGAGTATTATTATGGGAGTAAATCTCCCCAAGAAGTTTGATTGGCCACAAGGATAACAAGCTGGAAATATTCTTCTAGAAGTTTGTTCTAGACTGGAGCGGAATGATTGAGAGGGAGGTTGGAAATAATCTATTTCATCTCCCTAGAGGAAACAGTAGGGTGCTATGTGAGACAAGGTTGGGTGTGGTGGTCACATGGTCCTAACTTGAATCCCAGAAAGGACAGGAAATATCCAGAAACTGCTCAGATTCCAAGAAGAAGCTTACTGGAAATGAATCTGAAGAAGCATCCCCATTTCTTCCTTCACTCTTGAATTTATCAACTGTAATATTTGCTGGGAACTTCAGATATCCTAGACTTCTAGCATGATAAGGAGTAGAACTTCCTAAGGAGGAAAGATGGAGGAGGTGGAAGTCAGGAGCCTGGGGAGTTGCATGTAGACGATTAAGAGTAGGGCTCCTCCTATCCTGTGGTTCAGTCTGGGGATTTTTTTCTAGCATTGGAATGAGTTGTGCAGGAAACCTTCATATTACCTGTTCCTTCTCTGGAAACCTTTCAGTACAGAGTCACATTTCCCATTTCTGAATCCTAGGGTGAGTAGACATTTACCACTTAGTATACAGAGAGAAGTTACTGAAGGACCAGAAAACTTGCACAGAAGGAAGAAGCGATAAAGGCATGGAAGCTATCTGACTCAGTTGTAACTAGATAGCTGGACAGTCTGTACTTCCCACATTATCATACTTCTTGTTTCTTAGAAAAGAAAAGGGCACTTCCTCCTTCATCCTATGTTGGAGATTCTTTCCTGTTCACCCACATTGTAAAGAGAATGGGTGACCATCCTTTACCTCAAGCCACCTTCTAACATCCAAAATGAATCCAGTTATGAAAATTGGCATACTGCTCAGCATGTCTTTATCTTTTCTCTGCTTAGTGTAGGGTAAGTGTCTACAAATTGGGTGAAGGGAGGTCTTAGGGATGCCAACCTCTAAACCACTGTCTTCCAGTCTCACTCAGGCATTGTGACTCAAACCTGAAGACTGAGTTTCTGGGCACCAGAGAAATAATACGCAGTACACCAATGAAGAATAAAAATCGAGTAGTTACAATAAACAGATACAGCAATTTTTAGACCTTCAGTTTTTGAATTTTTAATTATAACCATTTAATTTATCCTTTTCCTTGAAATACTGTTATGGTGTATGATATAAAACACTCCCCTCCCACTTTTTATTCTGGCTTTTTCTTCCATGGGTGAGAGAGGGGACAGGGAACGGGAAGAAGGAACATGATCAGGTATTGACAGTAGTGAAGCTCTGAAGATCAGCATAAAGAATGGAAACAGGCAACCTCAGGAGGTAGGAGGTGGGGTCAGGCTCTAGAATGTACCAGAAAGCTGGGAGGTGAGAGACTCTCAGGACTCAAAGGGAAGGACCTTAGATGAAATGGCCTACAGTAGGGGAGGGAACTTGTAGAGTCCACCTCCAGCAGAAAGACAGGTCATCAGGTAAAGGGATGGATTCTCATCCACAGTCAAATACTCTGACCCAGAATTGTTTCTGTCTAAAAGTACCGCAGGGACAAAAATGTAGAGGAGAGTTCCAGTGACTGGCCCAAATTAGGATCTTGTTTAAGGGTAGGCTCCAAGCCTGACACTATTACTGATGCTATGGTGTGCTTACAGACAGGGGTCTAGCATGACTGCCCTCCAAGGGGCCCAACAAGCAACAATGATGATTTAGGATCCAGATCTCTGCCCCTAACCAGACTATCTGATCAGTGCATGGTTAGCAGTCCCCTTGGATGTTCTTCCCAGTGTGGGGTTTTATATAAACTGAGTCTTGCTGAGGTTGGGCTCTGAACGTTCTGTCCTCTCTGACTGTCTCTAGTGTAGAAGAAATCCAAAGTAACAGAATTGATGTTCATAGGTTTGCTTAGAAGACAGGAAATTACACAAAGCAAAATTTAGGGAATAGATTACTACCCCCACCCCCAATATCCCAAACATAAGCAGTATGCCAAGCTGGCCTGTTACAGATAAATAAAATTTAGGATGCAACAATGTGCTTATCAGTCATTATATCTATTCCTATAAGAATGATATCATCTACAGGGCAATCAAGGAAGATGGCTTAGGTTCATAGTCATTATTAAATTCTGGTCTATCATTAAGTTCCCCATGTTATATTGAGGAAAACTACAATTCCTTCCCATGGGCAAAATGATCCTAGGTAAGAACTCATCATAAAAGAACAAGGTTGGTGCACTTAAGAAATAATTCTGGCAATATCTTTCTTGTATAAATCTTCCATCTGCACATATGGTCAGATTTGCAGTCTCCTGTCTCAGTTTAAACTTTTCAAAGTAGAGACACAGCTGGAACCTGAAGGGACCAGATCAACAGTTCTCTGCACCCAAATCCCTTGGGAGGGAAAGCTAAAACTTCAGAGAGGCAGACACGCCTGGGAAACCAGAAGAAACTACACTCTGCCCACATTTCTGACTCCAGAGGAAAACACCAAATGCCATCTGAGACCCTGGTGCACAGGGGCTTCCAGAAAAGGCGGCGCAGGTCCTCCTGGTTGCTGCCCTAGCGGAGAGCTCACAAGCAACACCGCCCAAGCAAACATGAGCATTGGGACCACAGGTAAGACCAACTTTTCTGCTCCAAGCGACCTGCCTGGTGAACTCAGGACACAGGCCCACAGGAACAGCTGAAGACCTGTAGACAGGAAAAACTACATGCCTGAAAGCAGAGCACTCTGTTCCCATAACTGGCTGAAAGAAAACAGGAAAACAGGTCTACAGCACTCTTGACACACAGGCTTAGACCAGTTATGAGTCATTGTATGTATTGATGTCCACTGCACATAGTTTTCATGTTCAAAGTTGAGAACACTAATCTACCTGTAAAAACATAGATATTTAAAAAGAAGTTTGACAACATATCCATTAAAAAACCAAACTGTAGTTGGATATTCCCAAACTCTTGGTTTTAACAGCTTCTCAGCCATGAGTAGTTTACCAAGAATACATTTCCAGGCATGAATTCTTTTACTCTTGTGGTACAAGATTCAAAGCGACTATAAAGAGAGTTGGTTACTCCCAGAACATTTGTGCAAGGATTGCACCAGTATGCACATCTTGCCTGGCAAATAGGCATTATACCAGTCAATGTACCTTGCTGGGTAAAACTACTAATAACTTTTCTCCACAGTAGTCTACACATCAAGTTCTAAGACAATTGATAATACCCAGTGGGAAGGAAATTTCTAGGGCATTACTAACATGACTTATCCAAATGCTACAGCCAGAATAAAATTTGTCTTCAGATACAGTCTCTTACTCTTTGGTCAGGGAGACAACCAAGAGCAGTGGAGTTGTTCTTTTTGTTTTAGAACCCTCTGGGGCCTTCTTGAGTCAAAGGAAAATATCTCACATTTGGCACTGAGTTTTTCAGTTATCAACCCCTGTCTTATGGGAGAAACATTGTCTATCCGGGTCTGGTACATGTCTTTAAAGTCTTCTTTCTTATAAATTTTACTTTTGAAATATTTGATTTGATTTTAATGTCCATGTCTGTGAATGTAGTTATGTGCATGTGGGTTCAAGTGCCCTCTGAGGGTAAGGTATTAGATTCCTTGATGCTGGAGTTATAGGCAGTTTTGAGTCATTCATGTGGGTGCTGGAAACCAAATTTTCATCCTCTACAAGAGTACTACATGACTTTAAGCACATAGCCTTCTAAATAGACACTACCATACTGTTAAATTAGTATGCAAATTAGTTATATCCAAAAATGTTAGATTTTTATTTAACTTTTTGTTTCTCTTATCCAAACCTGATACTTCCTTATACCTCATGATGCATTTAAATGCTTACACTTTCATCCCCTACTTTAACAGAACAAGTATTCTTCTAGTACTCTCACCTCATGAGGCCTCTGACCTTCACATTCTGATAGAGTCTTTCTAGCTTTCGAAATTTGCCAATGCTCAAAATTAAAATTTCGAGTCTAAAAAGGCAGAGTACAAGCTGATGTCAAGGTTTGGGCAGTGCTTGAATAGAGGGTGAAGTGTTGTAAGGGCACAGGAGGAGGATGAAGTGCTAAGGGCTGTCCTTGGAACAGGAGAAGATGCGCTAGGCTTCTAAAACTTGTTACAGAAAGATTTGTCCTTTCAACCTTTCCTTTAACTTGTCTTATTTCCCAAGAGCAATGTTTCATTAAGGTACATGTGAGAACATTCTTGGAACCCATACAGGATCTGGCCACCTGGCGAAGAAGTAAGCCAAGGGTCAAAATGTGTGTGCTTGTCAAATCAGTGGTTCAGGAAATGAGGAGCCAGGCTCCAGTGAGATTCCTCATATTCAGAAACAAGACTAAGATCACATCTATAGCCATCATCCCTCATGCCTTAATCTGCTCACAGTCAGGACTCCAATCCCAAATTTCTTAAGTTGAGTTTTTGGGCCCAAATTTTGTCTACCTGACTATGTCCACTTAGAAATCCCCTGGAAACACCTCCGGGGCCTACCAAACGGTATAATTTCCTCTTTATGGTTTGTTCTTCTGAGTAAGAGACAGTGAAAGCCAGTAGAGACACAGAACTTTTGTACTTTAACAGGAAATCACATTCTCCTAGTTTCTTCTCCCATTCCCCGCAGACAGGGAAGTGCACAGCGCTCGAGGGAAAGCAGAATCCATCATCTTGAGACTTCCTGCCTTACATTCCAGAAGAAGCTGCCCTGAAGGTGCAAGGAACACATTTGTTCATT